>NW_001884567.1:246706-462155 GCF_000146915.1 Parastagonospora nodorum SN15 | reverse complement strand
TACCAGGCACTATTATCACGAGGTCTTCCCTGATTACATGAGGTGACGATTCCTGGAGGCTGTCAGTTTACATTGTAGGCTGGAAAGAGCGGGATACCTGAAGTGATAGTAGTTAGCGGTGACGGAACTTAGTCCTGATGTGCCTACTTACCTGCGGACATGATTCGAGTTGTAGTTTTATCGGCATGTGTGTTCAACTCTGCTAGGGTCCCCGAGAGTCTACCGTGTACTTACACATCGGTGGTATGATTGAAGCTGAGCGTCGAGGGCGAGACTGCATTCCAGGATGAGAAGTGTTCTGTTTCGAAGGGATCAAATTCGACTACTTCGATCAGTGATGCGGGTATTCGTTATCGTTGTACGCACTTTGTGTATGCGATGAAATGCTTGAGCTAGCGCTGTTGTGTTGTTGGACATCTGTTGGTGCTTCTGAATCTCAACAAATGTGCATGCGACAAAGATTGAATGGCCCTACCAGCAAGTTGATTCGAGGCCAGTTCAAACATTCCTTCAGAGGTAGCGATCTCAGGAAAGTCCTGTGACATGCCGGCAAGGCTGAACTCAGTATTTCCGACGGGAGAGAATGTGTCCAGGAACGAAAAGTCAAAGTCCATGTTGGATGCTGTCTCAGGATTGAATGTTGATAATACGTTTGAAAAGATATGGGAAGAATGCACGAACGGTATGTGCATTCGGGATGGATACTGGGTGTTTTATGGCTGATGCGGCTGAAGCGGGGTGTCGTTGCCCTTTGAGAAGTGTGCCCTACGAAAGCGGCAGGGGCACTGCAGGATGCTGACCGGTCATGAGCGCCACCACACAACCTTAACGCTCACCAACACCCCACACATAACCTTCGTAGTATTTGCGGTAGCTCCTCATCCAGTTTGACTTGTACCCTGCGATAGCCTCTGACACATGTGCCAAGTACTGATCGTTCTTCTGTTGCTCTTCTGCACTTGATGATGGAAAGAACTTTGCTTTGATGACATGAAACCAGAAAGTTGATTCGACTGTAGCCATCAGGCCCAGGCCGGCATAGACGGTATAGCGAACGGCGGAACGAGAGTCGCGGATTGCTTGGAAGAGATTGAAAGATGGGAGAGTTGGGTTGTGACTAGGACTTCGAGGGACTGAATCCGACGCCTTGATCGCTGGTGCCGGCCCCTTGCCTGCTTGTATCGAGTGACGGAAGGCTCGTGATCGCGCAGTGTTGTGAAGGGTGTAGTAGCCCGAGAAGATATTGCGCATTGGGGTTTTCGCGAACTTGGCGAGCGACATATTCTAATTCCTGAAGAGAAAGCCGAAGATGGACAGGAGTGTATGAAAAAAAAAATGTGCATCTACTACCTCTCTCTGCGGTCATATACTCCACCTTGTCGCACTCTGCTGCCTCGTTCGGCGCCAAGCATCTCTGAAATGTTTCGTCCGCATTGGGCCAGAGACTGCGAGAACTGGCGTACTGTCGTAAGCACAGCACAGCCATATCTTTCCTATGCAAATCGCATGTGAAGATTAGAAAAAGATAAGACAGCGACAGGCGCAAAAGGCGCTATTATCGACCGAGCTCAAGGTTCGGTGTGAAGAACAGGCTGGCATGCTTCCACTGTGTAGAGCGTGCATCAGTTTAGTGGGTCGCTGCCACGCGCTGGCCTCTGCGACGAACGTCGATACTGCTCGCCGTTATCGAGCCACACCGCTTTGGTCGCGACCAGTGGTGCACAAATGAGGCAATACGCCAAGATTTCGACAGGAGGTGGGTTATTTTTGCAGCGAGATTGCGGGCTGGGGTGCGCGTGAAGCGTAATTTCTGGGTTTTCGCGCCATGGCCAAAACCGTGCGCCAGGCCGAGTGACGTCGACGTCGACGTGCTTCACGATGGCGCAGGCAGATGCAGTGGCAGGTGGTGTCGAGCAGCGAGCGGATGGTGAACACATGGCCGGAGCGTGTGAGCCGACAATGCGGTCGTGTTTGGACGAAACCAAACAGGGAAGCACGGCGGGATGATTGGGAGGCTGGCTATGGTGGGGAAGCCAGGCCGACTGGGATCCGACGGCGTCTTGTCCGTGTTGACCCAGCTAGCGGCGCATCGCCGCAAGCCTCGCAGCCAGGCACGCGCAGTAGTGGTACAAACATCAACACAAGACCGTCCCTTTGTTGATTTCCTCGCATAACACCTGCCCTGCCGCCCTGCAACTACGCCGATTATGACAGTTGCTGCCAGCCGCCTCGCATCGCAGTCTTCGTCTTTTTGTTCCGGCGGCACTCCACCAGACGCAGTAATAGCGCCGACTGCCCCGCGGTGAGGGCTCGCTGCCACCGATGGAAACAAGCAGCGTGGGCAGCATTCCGGGCCCGCGGTGTTGCTGTGGGAGCATCGACTGTGCCTACCTCGCCCACAACGGGCGCCTGCTCGAGGGCCTGGAGCGCGATGTGTCAAAGGCCGCCCAGCTGGGCCAGGTACGTTTGCTTCAGTCACTTCCGTGTCACCCCGCGACTATGCATTTACACGTGCCGCTAGCACTGCTCTCTCCACCCTCGTATGATGAAGGAGACGCCACTTACCTTTGCTCTACAGGCTCTCCTTATCCGCCATGAAGCCTATGTTGTTGACTCGGAACGGGAACGCCGGCAAATGGTAGCCACCATCGACAGCCTCGAGAAAGAGAAGCTGGCGCTCGAGGCCAAGAATGCCCAGACCATCAAGGCGAACCGCGACCTCCTGGACCAGCTCGAGACGCTCAACGACGCCGTCGCCAGCTCCGATTCCCAGATCCAGGCCCTGACCGACACGCTACGCTCGACCGAAGAGGAACTCGACCGCCTCAGCTCTCTCGCTGCACAGACGCAACATCTGGAGCAGCAGCTTCTCGAACTCGAACTGGAACAAGCGCAACTGCAAAGTAACATTGCTGCCAAGCTTGTCGACGAACGCACCGCCATACAACGCTGGAAAAATGCCGAACGGACTATTGGAGACCTGCAAGACCAAATCGACCGCATCGAAAGAGAGGCTCGCGAGGAACGGCAGCGACATGTCGAGGTTGTGGCGCGCATGGAACGGCGAATGGCAGTCGAAGGCGAACTCAACACGGCAGCCGGACGACTCAAGGCAAAAGCAGGGCAAGAAAAGGCTGGCACCAACGTGGTTTCGCACTTCGTCAAGGACATTCTTCTCGACAACGCCAATCTGCAGCACGGTATACTCGAACTCAGGGAAATGCTCGGCAACTCAAATGAAGAGGTGGAGCGACTGCGCGACCAGCTCAAGCTGCACCAACCCGTCTCCTCGTCCCCTACCCAGGAAGCCTCCACGCCAACCCTACAAAAAGAGCTTGAAATGGAATCAGACGGCCTTTTGAACCAGGAACTGCACATCCACCACCACTACCACGGGCCCAAAGGCGGCAAGAATCTTCCCAAAGCGCAACCCTCACGACGCCCCAAGAAGAAGCGATTCAGTCTGACGCCAACACACTTTGACCCACCGCCGCCCCAGCTCGACCGCTCTTCAACCGCCACGATTCTGAATCAGACTGCTGTGTCTGTGCCCAACACGCACCGCTGGTCGCAGGCAACGACTCTGACCGCCGGCTCCGTGCCCAATTCGCCAGTCTCTGAATCACACCGTGGCTCCATGTACGACCGAGTCTTCAGCGACGTTGCATATGACTCCTCCCGGCCTACGAGTCCGCCAGACTCGATCGATTTACAGTCACCCATGTTCGGCCCAGCACGATCCATCGACTCCCGAGACCCAGATGCAACGCCCCGCCATCGACGCCGCAAGTCGTATGGTCTCAGGGCCGCCGGGTCTGTCGGCGATTCGCAGTTCGAGCACGCCCATTTCCATGTCTGGTAAGAGTAGTCCTGCCACAGCCATCGTCTCAGCAGTCAGTCCTGCAAATTCGCTTGGAAACGATGTCTTCACGCTCTCGCCGCACATCCAACCACTGCCTCAAGCTGCGATCCCAGAAGAGACGGAGGATTCCTCGATATCGACTGCTGGAGCCTCTTCAATAGCTTCGCCGTCTTCGCTACTATCGCCGGCCTCACAAGTCTTTGCGCCTAATGACCTTCTATCGCCGCTTACGTCAATGCGTCCTGGCCTCCGTCGCGCCACGTCTCACGAATCTCTCATTTCAGTCTCCGGCATGGATATCCACACGCTTCAATCACGACCCTCGCAACTCCTCTACTCCGCGTCGCCCCGCTTCTCCACGCCCGGCAACGCTGGCTCAATCGGCCCCGAACTGACCCCCTGGACCGCCACTGCCCACGGCCAACTCTCTCGCAAAACATCCGAAAGCAGCCAGCTCAACCGCACCATCCTCTACTCCACCATGGCGAACCAAAAGCGCGGCCCCCGCAAGAGCGACGGCCCCCAGCCCGGCTCCAGCGGCGGCATCACCAAGAAAGTCGGCGGCTGGGTCTTTGGCAAATGGGGCGCCACGCCCGCATCTCCCACCATCCCCGAACCACCCAGACCAACATCGTCGCATAGTCACGAGACACAGTCCAGCCTGGGCACCACCCTTTCAGAAGGTGCGAAGAAGAAGGACAAAGCTGCTGAACGCCCGAAGCCGAAACTCCGCTCCAGCGGCGTCAACCAGAACGGTCCCATTTGGGGCTTCTTCGATATCCCCGAAGTGCCCACGAAGGTCGTCGTGCAGGATTATGATGCCGAGGCGCTGGGGGATGCGTTGGCTGAGGAGCACAAGTAAAGGCGACCTGCTATTTTTTTGGATGATGATTTATACCCATGATACACTCACTCGTTTTGCATGGCGTTTTCTTTTTTTAGTCATGGTGCATTGGCGTTTTTGTTTCTCCTTGCGACGCTCGTTACGGTAATGAGATTTGCTGCATACATACATACTGGATAGACACGAGATTGAGAGACTGAGAAGGAGAGCACAGATACCCCCCCATCATATTTGCCGAAACGGCGAGGTCTTTTTTTATTTATTTAGCGTAGCATAGTAGGAGGAAGGAGGAGTATTTATGAAGTCGGATATGCATTTTCAAGGACGTGTGCGCTTTTTGTGAAGTTTGGTGATGATTGTTGTTCGTTCCAAGTTTGAGACATGTTGTTCGCCAACGCAGGTATTGAAAGTCAACTACTTGCAAGCAATCTAGTGTCATGCGACGCATTAATTGTAGTTTTGCCTGAGTTGACGTTGCTCTGTTCGAGTGAGCGTCAACGAGTCCTGCACAAGGAGTTTTTCAAAAGGCAAAGCGTCAAAGTGTTTCAGATGAGCGGGTTGGGCATTCCTTCGTCACTAGTCTCTCCACGGATCGTGCTTATTTCCTTTCCTTTTTCCGTTTCCATTTCCTCCATTCAAAATGCCGAAACTAACCTCATAAGTCAACGATCATCTTCCGAGTCCGAATCGGGGATGAGGCCGCTGCCATCTTCTGTTATGGTATGCCACACTGCTCCGACTTCTTTGCGCCAGTACTTTTCGGCGAAGTCCTCCACGCTCCACACTCGGATGTCGTGCAGGTGTTTTACATGTACGTAGGCGTGGAAGGCTAGCTTTGGTAGGCTTTCGTTTTCTAGCCCTCTCTGAAGACCCTGCTTTGGGTTCGCCTTCATGAGGCGTTTCCCTGTGTGCTTCCACGTACAATTCTTTCCGATCAGGTGCACGAGCCAAGCGTACTGCGGCAATGTAATACCTTTCGATGTTGCGGAATGCTGCCTCTTCAGAAAAGAAGGACGTCATGAGCTTCTTCCAGTCGAATGATATGTGACCCTGGTCTTCCCATGCTTTGATAGAGACTTGGTCTCGGAACGGCGTAAGATGAATCCTCAGTCCAGAAATCTCAGGGTCATTTTGGTAGGTCGCGAGGACATTCGTGGTCTCGAAGAATAATCTCATCTTGTGCCTGATGATAGCGAATGGTTGCCCACTTGTGCGAGTAGTCGCGTTGTGGTCCTTGTAGTGGAATGCTTGCCGCACGCATTCGTTACGCTCTTTGTTCGACCAGCCTACATACCCGCTAGATGTAGAGCTTACGGGCCCGTTCACTTGGATAGTAAAAGTCGCCGAGGACGATGTGGCATCTACAAGAGCGTGGCTTGGCTTGGCACGGATATCGAGATAAATGGTCTCACAGTACCGATTATCCCGTGTTATGCTCCACTTGATGCGCAAATCCGGGAGGAATCTGAGGCGGAAGGTGTACTCTGCTTCGATCTTGATACCGTTAGAGATCTGGCGACAGGTCGTCCACAAGTCGAAGGGGTCGTCGATGTTGCTAAGGACTTTGCCCCAAAGCTCAAATGGAAGTGGAGGGCACGGCTTTGTCGCCGCCATGGTGAAGGCGAGTGATCTCGCTGCGCTGAATTGGCTCATCGCCATCGCGCGATACTGCAGACTGTGTTCTTGCTCAGCACTTGATCACCACCTAACCTATCAGCAGGCTACTTATAAGAAGAAAACAAACAATACCTTTAGGTGGCGCAAACAGTTGTATTTCGGTGAGTGGAGGCAGAGATCTGGAGGCGCAAAGTAGCTGCAGCACTTTAGTAACCGAGCTCTAGCGTGGGCGGATGACGTAACGCGCGTTCCTGCCTGTTAGGTGAAAGGTGAAGGAGCAATCGTCGGCGCTGCTTATATAACAAGATCTCTATAGCACGGCATTGAGTATCACAAGGTACTTCTTATAGTATGTCATCCATTTGGTGAGCACACTGTGCTATTTAAGTCGACTCGTAGGACTTCTCGTGCGTCGTAGTTGCTACATACAGTGACAGCTATCTGCTTCTTTGCAACACAAAATTCCTTCCCGAGCCTCTTCCAAGAATTAGGGAAAGCCAAAGTTTTCTCACATAGCCATGTCCTTGCCACAGGCTTGCCTTTGGGCGCGGTCAAGCATTCGCCAAGAAAGTGAATTACCAACCATCCTCATCTTGCCTCTTGTCCTTCTTCTTCCTACGCGACCTAGGGTTATGCCCGGTATCTCCAGGAGCTACGCACTCATCCTTAATCTTCTGCCGAGCCTTTTTCTTCGCGAGTGACTTGCTTGGGATGTAAGAGCGGTCATCCAAGCCGTCGCTAGGATCGTCGCAAAGAATCTCATCATCGATGTCGAGCTCGAGCCTGGAAACATGGGCCAAGGGCTGGACGATAGGGGTAGCTCGCGAAGGCTTGCTCTCGAACGAGACTTCTCCGAATTTGCGCATCCAAAGTAGCTTTGCTGTTGCAACGGCGGCTATTCTTGCAGCATCGTACTTGTCTTTGTGGAACGCTCTTACGTGCTTGCGTACATGGGCGCGGAGCTCGCGACGCTCGGTAATGGCCTCCTCAGCCTCCCAGGGCGGATCGAGGCCAATGCCAGAGTAGGCTTTGCGGAGACGCTGCGAGTAGGCCTCTTCATATAGATGTGTGTGATCGGGGGCAAGAGCGGAGACGACAGCTTCAATGTGGCGGGATTTGACTTTCATATATGACTGCTGATCCTTCATTGACATGTTGTGAGAGAGGGGCTGTGGCTTGCTAGACCATCTCAGGGTTGGGCATCCTGTACGGAGGAATATCTTGGCTTTTCTGTGCAATCCGACCAGAGTTGCATCTTCAGTTGCGTTTATGCCATCTGCTAGCTTTCGTCGCACATGCACTTCTTCGGCGAAAAACGTGGTGATTAGAACTTTCCAGTCAAACGTAATGTGGCCTTGAGAGATCTTCGTGTTCTGTGGTATAGGATCAGGAACTGGCAAGAGACTGAGCTGCACTTCTGGTAAATCGAGATCGGTGGCGTAATCATCGCAGATATCCGGACATTTTATGTACGCTTGCATCGAGCGAAGCGGTCCCCAGGACCCCGCGTGACTCATGGCGCTGAGGTCATCCCAATCAACAATATTGTGCAACATAACCATACGTTCTTGCATGGTCTGAGGAGGCAGTACCGGCGGCCTTGAGTACGGACCGGTTGTCCGCAAAAGGCAGGACACAGAAGAAGATTTGAGTTCCGACTGAGTGTCGTCGATTGTAGCCTCAACGCTGATATGATCGCCATCATTGCCATGGTAACCCCAATGAATGTTCAAGTGCGGTAGGAAGTTCACGCGGAAAGCGCGCTCGGCATCAATCTTGAATTTGGACGAAACCTGACGACAGCTGACCCACAGATCATACGGATCCTCGACGTTCATCAGAATCGCGGCCCAAATCTCTGTGGGAAGTTCAGGCGCCGTGGTTTTCGAGGTCATCGCACTGCTAGGGACTGCAGCTGCTTTGGCGCAAGTGGTCGCGGCTGTCTGAGGTACTGTGACTTGACGTGCCCTGCGTTTGGCCATCTACGGAACGGGTCAGCTGATTACGCCGGTGGCGGGCGCAACTACTTGCCTTGCTATCGGAGACGCTCGAGAATTTCGCAGACTGTGTGCGCTGAGAGAGTGAGTTGCAAATGAAGGTGCTATAGGCTCAAGTATGGCGCTGAGCAAGATAGGGTGAGGTACGGATCACGTAATCTGGTCACGCTGAGTGAAAGTGGAAGAGCAAAATCCCAATCCGCCTCTATCCCACTCAGAGGATTTAGTCGGAGTAGCCTGGATCTGCTCAAACACAAGGCTAGGCAAGATATCTTGTAGCACGGAATGTATTCACACTTCCCTGAGGACTTGTAAGCGTGCTCCTGAAGACTATTGAATGATTCCGTGCGTGTGCGTGGCGGGCACGAGTGTAGTGTTTCATCACGCTAAAAATGGATGGATGACGTAATCTTGCCCCGCTTACCGAAGTGGTGAAAGTGAAAGAGCATCATAAGTAAACGCAAACAGGAATTCAGATTCAAAATCAAAGATATGCTGACAAGTCTATACCCCCTTTCAAATGACGCCTCGCTCGAAACAAATGCAAACACTAGCAGCGACCACAGCTCCCTTTCAAATCGACCTCGTCGTTCACTTACACGCGCCAAACGTCAACAGTGACATATCTCTTAACCCTCTGCCACAGGCTCTCCTTACCCCTCAACACTTTATCATCAACATCGAAGCAATCTGTTTGATGCTCATGTGCACAGAGGGGGTACAACTCCCTCTCACACATGTCACAATACAGGCCCTCCACCACGGACACAAAGTCCGGTCCCCATGAGTTTTTCATCTCGCACACCTCTCTTGCACTATGCTCAGCATGGTGACTGATCGTCAACCGGTCGACGCAATAGTCTCCCTTTGCACGAAGCTGTTCGCGTCTGGTCAACATCTCCCGCGTCGCTTTGGTCTCCTCATCTTGTTGTCCTTGATGAAGCGAGCGTGAGCCTCGACGCTTGATTTCAATGATAACGTCAGGAGCTGGTTGACCGGTTGGCTCAGGCACCGGTGCCGGTGCCGCGGGTGTTGGTGATGCTTTCTGCTGCTCTTTAAACTCCTCTAAGTTCTTCGCCGCCTCATCGGGATCCACCGGCTTGCCCGCTTGATCTGCAGGGATCAATCCTGCAACACCGCCAAAGCTTCCCGTGCCTGGTGCTGCTCCGTTTGGATTTCTTCCTTGCTCGCTCAAGGCTGCTTCAGCATCTTTGCGAGCCTGTTCTTCGGCTGCGGCTCGGGCTGCGGCTGCTGCGTCCGCCTTCTGCTTTGCCTCTGCTGCTTCTTTTTCCTTTTGGGCTTGAGGCGAGTCTTTCACGGGAGTTTTGCCGGGTTGCATTTCTTGGTTGAAAAGCTTGTGTTTGGAGTAGTCGCATGTGCGCTCGAAGGAAATGGCTTTGCGGGAGGGTTTGAAGAAAAACTTCCGTGGTGGGAGTGTGTGTCCATCCACCACAGCCTGGAAGTCCTTGTCAAAGCCCTCGTTGATACCCTTTTCTTCACTCACTTCGTCTTCTTTGAACTTTTCCAGGATCTTGTCGTAGTATGGGATGCATTCTGGCTGTTCGCCGTCGAAGGTCTTGTACAGGGACATCCTGCCTGGAGCCTGGCAGAGCGTCTGGGGATAATCTTTGAACTGCTTTGCCGTCTGCTCGGCTAAGCTTTCTTCGGGAAAGCCAAAGCTGGGAAGATGGATGGAAATGGCTTGCATAAAGCGGTCATCGTTGCTAAGCCAGACACAACCCGGTCGGAAGTTCGTGTCAGGGACCGTGTTAGGGGAGGGGTAGTAGAAACCTCCACCACCTTGCTCCTGACACGTCTTCACGTAACCAGCGTGCCAGGTTCGTTGGGCGCCGGAAGCGCCTGTCACAGTGACATCTAAGGATGTTAGAATGTCGAACTCCGCTAATGAGCCGAGAATTTTTACGTACAAGTGACGCATGTAGCGTCGTTAGATCTGGCCTGGATGGTCAGATACTCTGGTTCGGCTGATTTCTCCGCTCCATCCAGAATCATGAAGTCTTTCTTTACGTTTGCGCCATCTTCAATGAGATCACCCGATTCTGTTCGAAATCAGCTGCCATCCCGTACTGAGCTACATGATTTCAAAGATGTGAACGTACCGTGCTTAGCAAACCTTTTGCCACGAACGTCGTATAGGTGAAGGTTGGGCATGACACCATTGGTGCGAGCATCTTCTTTTGCACCAAGCTGTGTAGATCCAATACCTATACGGGCCACCGGCTTTTCCTCAACCGGGGCTAAAGCAGCAGCCATGGTGATTCCTGAGATGGCGAAGTCGACGCCCATAGCAGCTGCGAAAGCCATGACGAGTTTTTGGATGATTGAAAGGGAAGTTTGTAGATACGAAGAAAAGTAGAGACTAGTTGAGCAAAAGGAATAACAAGATTGATGAAGATAGAGAAATGGATATGGTATGATATGCAAGAGTAGTTGCTTCAGGATATTTTGGTAGTTATTGTCTTGTTCAGATTGCTACCTCCAGAGGCTCTTATATACGAATGGCTCATGATCACGAAGGGCTTGTGAGCCATCCAGCATACTTGGCATTGCGATAAATAGTGTCAAATGCTCAGATTAGTCTGTTGTGTCTGAGCACGAAATTGCGTCTCCCTTCTCAGGCAAACACGTTGGAAAGCCTTGAAACGAGATCCTTCTTTAACATGATCTGCCTATTCTGCGAGCTTACCAATATTTGATCTCGTTTCGAGGCCCTGAGAAAATTGCGCCATTTCGTTTCGGAAATCTTAGAGGAACATCTTGGCCTTGTTGCTTGGAAGTCTACTCAAGAACCGTATATCTGCAAGGCACAATCGAGATTGCACCGTTTCAGCTAATCTGAGGTACGAAAATTGTGGGACTGGTCAGTGTGCCATTTTGGTGCTGATATAAGACTAAAGGCGCGCGGTAACGATGTGCATGCTGACACATGTAATGCTGACATATTCTCCGCTTGTACAGCCTTACCTCGACTTGGCGGTCCTCTTATGAGACCTATATAGAGATTATTTATAAAGTCTCTTTTGGGCAATTGTGCGGCAGTCACCTCGTGACAAGGTACGAAGACTGGACGATAGTCTGCAATTAAAACATCATATAGACTCGGAAAATTGATTATTGGAACAGGCTATTCTATAGTAATAATCATCTTCCGCCCAGTGTCACCCGCCTGAGTATTCGCATGTCGAGATCCCCCAGCGCGTCATAATATGGCCATCGGCATTCCTGTGGTCTATCATGTGCTAGTCGCGGTAGAATTGGGTACATACAACCACCGTCTTCCGTGTAGGAGATGAACCATGAATCGTCAGCCATACCCCTAAAGAGGGGCCAATCATGCTTGATGCATTGTCCGCTGTTGTAACAGTCGCATTCTCTCACTGGCGCCACGTCAACCGTCGGCCATGCAACAGATTCTGCGACGAAACTGGTAGAGTATTGCATAAGGTGGAATGACTCTAGCCTCGGGAAGAGCCTTGTAAAATCGAGCAATGGGTCTCTAGAGCAGACGACACAGTCTGGTCTTCCGCAACCGCATTTTGTCCAGACTCCCGAAATGCGTGTATCTTCAGTAAAGTCTATATCGAGCGCTACATGCCGAATCAAGTGAGAGTTCGGGAGCACATTGCCTCGTTTTGCCCATGTTCGGATGTAGTCGAGTCGCTCTATGGAAGAATGGAGCACGCCGATTATGTCTCGCTTTGCGTTGAATCGGAAATATCCTGTTGATATGTGCGGTCGTTGTGAGTTGCCTTGGAATGGTTTTGGATTGGCATTCATCTCGAACATGTCCGGTAAAACATAAGCTGTGGCGTCTCTAGCTTCGCGACAAGTCGAACCTATTTTGCGACTTGTATGGGTTGCGTCAATGAGGTTTCGAAGTTCGTCGCTATCATCGAGTGGTATCGCAGGAGCAAATTTGACATTGGTGGGCCGCATGGGCATGTCGGTATCATTGTTCTGATCCGTGAGAGTGATGTCCAAATCCAAGGCGTACACTCGTGGAACTTGATGGGAAAGAGATTCAACCCATATTTGCCGTCGAAGCCTGAGAGGTTCCTTACAATTAATGCTATGATTCCTGCTTGTTGAGAGTCGTAAAAGCTTACTCATATGGGAGTCTTGGGAATGGATGAAAAGCCTGTGCGAACGCGATAGGCTTTCCTTCCACCGCTTCCTTAGGACTGCATTGATTTTTGGCAAGTTTAGGGCGTAGTGATGGGACAGAAGAGAAGGCACAGCCCATGATGAATGTGCAGAGCTAGGTGAAAAAGTTGATCTGGAATATTGAGGAGGCCGGTAAGTAAACGACGGAGACAAGTTCTGCGTTTGAGAGCCACGTGAACCGACCTTTTTTTCCTGAGAACGATGTGCGCTTGCTTGAGTGGGCGTGCTCTAAAAAGGTGTCATGATCAGCATCAGTATAGGTCAGGGTAGAGTGGGGTACGCCCGACTGCGAAGCGCCTTCCTTAATTTAGCCGCCTCGCGGAAGCACGTGCCTGGTGAGATGTTTCAAGTACCAAACATGAACACTTGCTGATGTCAGATCGCCTAAAACACCTGAAAACATTTCTAACCAGGCTATTGGGTTAACAGGGTATAGCCATTGCACGTCTAGTCCTATTTCGTGCATTTTGCTTGACACACCCATGCCGTCCAGGATCCAATGCCAAGAGCATCGCCTTCTGGTCAAGGTGACTGTATCTCAATTTTGGGCAAGAGTGTCGCAAGATGCAAAATGCGTTCTGTTTGCAACAAGATTCTCCGCCTTGTTTTGAGGTTCTAATGCATCATGTGGCAAAGCAGTTTAGAGTCTATTTCGACTTCTAAATCCTTCGACGATAATAGAACTGCACATACGAACTTGACATATGTTCGAGTACTTAAAGAGTCTGGTGACAGGCAGTTCATGTTCATCATACAATCGCATTCATCTCTCTCCGTTTCTTTCCTAGTATTCTCATCAAGATTTCCTTTCCTTTGCATAGACACACTACTTCATATTTTGTCCCTTATCGAAGTCGGCTTCATCCCACCACACCTATCTTCATCACGCTTGTCTCGATTCCAATATGCATCTCAAGTCGCTTGTTGTTGGTGCTGCATTGCTAAGCAACTTTGCTCTCCTCACGTATGGACGAGCAGTAGATCTACCAAAATCCGGTAAGCTTTCACCTCAAACATCACAAGAGGTCTAATCACTAACATAGCATTGATTAGATGTCTCAGCCACGGATCTGTCAAATGCAGTGGTTCTTGCTCATGAGCTTGAGCCACGTGCGTTCAAGAGCATCAGGAAAAAGTATGACGACTGGAAAGAAGAGAGGAAAGCGTCGAAAGATAAGAAGAAAGAGAAAGAAGACGGCAAAACCGGGTCGGGCAGCGCTGCAGTACCCGAAGAATTCGAGTTAATGTCTCCCCCTGCAAAGTACACTGGTCCGGTACCTAGGGGTATGGAGCAGGATCCCGAGTTATCAGTATGGGTAAGTGCGAATGGATTTGACATAGACCCACCATCCTATACCCTATAACGTTCCTTGGTTTTGGCTTAACTAACACATTTTGAACCAATAGAACAGATTCCTCGACCTCGAAGTCGAAACTGGCATAAACCCCCCAAAGAAAGGCGGGTATTTGATGTATTCTGGAGCAGGTACGTTTGTCATAATCCCCGCCCGTTCGAAAAAATCCTTTCGTCTTCTGGCGCCTATGCCGAATCATCACGCGCCACCATTGGTGTTAGCCGATCATCAGGCCAGACAAGAAATCATTACCTTGCGACTAATATCTTTTCTCTCTCTACATAGATGTCTCCAAGTTACATACCCGAACTGACTTCAAGGCGAGCGCCGCCGAAGACGATAATATCGGAATTCTTAACGACTGGGATGACACATACGGGCTGAGGCCTGCAAACACTGTGTGGAATGATTACGTACAGGCGAACCCAGAGAAGAAATCCGTGGTCAACTTTGCAGTCTCGTGGGCTCAAGCTCGTCGTGCCTCACAAGCCAATCCCGAACTACACATGCTATATGGCAGCAGGGATGAGCCATTGATGCGAGACAGGAGCTACTTCGGTGCCGTTGAGGCCGGCATTATCACTGGACCCGATAGTAAGGTCAACAAAATCTGGAGATACAACCGGGAAGATGTCGTGAAAGGACAGTCACTGCCAGTACCGACCTTGGCATGGGATAGAAGCTTGCATGCGCCGTTTGGGAAGAGTATCAGTGATTTGGATTGGCGAGTTGATCCAAAGGGGGAGGGTCAGCCAGAAGGGACCTTGCCGGCGGCGTTGCCGAAATAGGCAGGATAGTGGGAAGTCAGGGCTTGGAGGGATAAGATCGGTGGGCTGTCTCGTAGTGGACGAACTTGGATGGTGCGAGCATAGGTTGGAAAGAGAAGGCTGCTTTTGGGATGGTAGCTTGATCTCTTGCAGGGTGAACTCGCGTCGAAGCTCGACGCTTTTGACGTGGATGATGAAGACTTGCCTCAGTTTGAGTGTTAGTGCGGGCGTTGTTATTTTGGGTTTTCGCATAGATCTGTCTGTCTTTACCGTTATCGAAGTCGTTACTCGTTTCAGTGTCCAATCACATCATGTTTGCACTACTCCAACGATATTAACGATAGCATGCAGCAACTCGCATCTCTACAGATAGTATATAGCTTCCATTGGCTAAGAGAAATGTGCTTTCTTACACTGTAGCACACGGTGATCCACGTTCATCGATCGTGCATACCTTCCAGGGTTAATATCGCACTAGTTGAAGACCCTGCCTTTCGTCGACGATTTCAAGTTGTTACAGATGCGCACGTAGATTTTCAGGTGAGCATTTGGTTCTCTCAACGATATGCAAGCTTATAGTGGGAAAAATTATAACACATTTTCGGGCCATCTTGTCGCGCCATACTTATGCGCGCTCCGCCATTTCTGCTGATTTTCTGTGTGTTTTTGGTCTTTTTTCAGTCTTCTAATGCCATCGTGCCTCAAGGCTTCCTCTTCAGCTTAAGCTTAACGAGCCATCGTGACTTCCTCTTGTGATGTGAACTTGCGCTATTGCCCGATTGCCCACTGTTGGCATTTGAGGATATCGGTTTTGGTGGGAGAGATATATTCTGCTTCTGTTGATCGTCCCATTTGGTTCTGCGATCCATCTCAATCGAAAGAGCTTCGGCTTGCTGAGCGACGGGAAGGTTATCGATTCGGTCCTTTTCCTCACCTCTGCGCACGATTTCAGTGTGCCGTTCAAGATCCTGATAAGTTTCATTACGCTCTATGATTGTTGTGTAAGCTGAAAAGGCACAGGAGAATGCAGAATGTATGGTGGACAAACTTACCATGGCGAAGATCAACGTCAATAGCGAAAAGATACTCGTCCTCTCCCATGTCGTCATCGTCCATAAGGTAGCAGTCGTATTCAGAGAATGCGTTCGTTCCGAATAGAAATTCGTCGCTCAGAATGACTGCCGCAGGCGCATTCTGGAGCACGTGAAAATCCAATGAATATTCTTCGTTCAATTCATGCCCGAATCGCCAGCGTACGCCATGTGTGATACCAGAAGTATAGGCTACTGAGTTATCCGCAAATCGAAGTTTGATTTGGGTCTCTGGCCTTCTGTTAATAGGTAAACCAAGGGATTTCGCATATCCCTCGTCCATGATCAAGATCTTTGATCCGGAATCGGCTAACGCCTGTTGCTCTTCACCGTTCAAGAGACCCTTGAAAGCTGGTGCAGAGTCTCCCAAGTACAAGCAATTGAGGCTTTTCAGGCCCATGACGGCGCGTTTGACAACACGCCTGGCGTAGTTGGCAACTAAAGAAAAGGTCTGTGTTGCCTTCAAGAACGACTTCCCGAGTATGACATCGTGAACGCAATCCGGTAATAGATCGAACTTCAGTTTGTAGACCCTGGATTCGTCCCTAAACCGAAAAGTTGTCTCTGCTGACCCACTTGTTTTGATTTGTTTACCACTGCCCACAGTTACAGTACAAATGCTCTCTTTATCGATGTGTAGACCCAGACGTTTTGCGAGTGCAGTCTTCATAAAGTTCTTCCTCGCGCAAAAGTCTCCCAGGGCGTTTGTTCGATGTTCGGAAGCAATTATGGCGGGAATTTCGAACACCTTGGTCGATTTTCTTTCTACTTGGGATGTCCAGTGGTATCCAAAAGCGTGTTTAGGATCCGGTATCCATCCCGAGCTATGTTGCTGGTATGAGCCTTTCCACAACAAGTCTTTTGCGAATGCATTTTGCAACCTGAGTATCTCTTCATGATGTTGTTCGGAGGAGTCATGAAGAGTTTCGTCCCAGCGGATTATAAGAACTTCAACCTTTCGATAACCCTCGGGAAGTGATAATATGGTATTCATTGCATGTAGTGACTGATTTGAATGTAACGTCTATGGGTGTGACATTTGTCTGACATCGTTGATTAACAAACAACACTTTCTTTCTAAAATGCGATACAGTCTTACTGAGAGAATAGCCTGTAGTTGCTGGTCGTCAGTCCTGCTTTTGCGAATACGTTCTGAACACGGTGTCTGGCTAGAAGTTTGTGCCTGCACCAGGCCGATATGGCGGCGTCCTCCGGCTCAACTTTACTGTCACTTTAGGTAACTTGCGAAGGTGTACATCCGTACAAGAAAACCAGGAAGAAGAGTGGATTATATGCTATTGGAGAAACGCCGGGATGAAGCTGCAGAGAAAATACAGCAGCTACCGGTGAGCTTACCCAGTAGCAAGGTCGGCTGTGGGTGGAGGCGCAGCCGCGTAGTGCAGCCTGCCACGTATGATGAGGCTTATAGAGGCGCGAAAGCATCCACCTCATCCAATAGTTTGAGGATGTACGTGGCACTGTTGAGTCTCACGCACTAATAGAGCGTGGCCTTCAGTACGTCATAGGCTTCTGTCAACCTCGCCGCCCCGACTGCAAGGCAAAGTCTGTTTTGTCGGCCTTGCTTCGTTCCTCAAGCGCGGATTTTTTCATACTCCTTGCTCGAATGCAGAGGATGACGGCCGACACAATTTACAAGTGCAATGCCCAACGCACCACAAAAAACTGATTTTGAGCTTGGTCAACTCCGTGATGGGTACCCCGCGCTCGCGAGCTGGATTGCCCAGGATCCCGATAACGAGACATTCATTTTCAGAAAGTTCGATAAGCTAGCTGCAAGAAACATACTTCACTTACAAGCCCAGCTCTTTGCCATCGAGCGGGAACTAGAAGATTTAGATGATGATTTGCGGAGAAGTAACGATCTAGAAGCTCATCAGTCGCTGAGACGCTGGGAAACTCTAGTAGAGCACGGCAGGGATCCAAATAAGAAGGAAAGCAAGTTGGTGCAAAAGCTACAAGATCTGAATGCTTTGTTGAAGGAATACTGTGCGCCTTTCGTCACTCAGAGAAAAGCTTATGGCTGACAGTGATAGACGAGACGATAGTGCTCCAGATGCAAATTGCATCAATGCGAAAGCCAGACAAGAGACCTATAGCTGCTTTTCGTAACTTCTTGAATGGAGCATCGCCTTCGAATAAAGCTGCTAGTGCAATGCCTCTCATCAGCGGACGAGCGAAAGCGTTTTTGGAAGATGAGGCTGATCTGCTCACATTGACGAAGCCGATGGAGGAGGACTATCTCTCGCGCTTCCTGCAAGACCACTGGCTCTTTCGCAAACGCAGCTCGACCGATCCTCTCGACCGCACGACGATCCACAAGAACTCACATGTTATCCGAACAGTCGCGGCCCTCGACATGGTGCTAGCTGCAATGCTGCTCATCGGTGCAATCGTAAATCTCTATCTCGTTCCGGATTCAAAAGCGAAGCTAGGCCTCGTAGCCATGTATACACTGCTGTTTGCCTCCAGCATGGCACTGTGCACGAATGCTCGACGGCCCGAAGTTTTCGCAGCGACAGCGGCGTACGCGGCTGTACTCGTGGTCTTCGTGAGTGGGGATCTAGGTGGAACGAAAAGTGAGCAGTGTCTGATAGAGCTTGAAGGCGGGATATGGAAGACGGTTAGGTGTCCAGGTTGAGGGCAATCCCCGTTCACGACATCATCACCTGGCGAGACAACAGCACGCTGGCCGTGGATCAGGAGAGAAGGGTGACCTAATTATTATTTACTGTATGATTATTCGATGATGGATAGAATTATTCGCTGGCCTGGCCTGGCATAGTGCAATGAAGCCTCCATGTGAAACATTGCGAGACCTCTGTGGAATGGTGGGCCGGCGTTTCCTGATATTCACATGGCGCGATAGAAAATGGAATGATTGTTCAAGAAAATGTCGGGAGAAGGCCGAATCCGAGAGGCGAGGACGTTGTTGTGTGTTGTCGTGTCCAAGACTTCGTGCCTTCGTCTCGGAGTTTGCCGATGCACGCCAGGAACGCGAAAACACGTGCCAAAACCAGCGCGTCTCCTTAGCTTCTTCTCTCACGCTTCCACACATTACACTGATTTACTGAAATACACACCGCTTCTTGTCTTGACTGTGCAGCATCGCGCAAACCCGGCATGTCCATCTTGCATCAGCGTGGTTAAGGTGCTGTTCCAAGGTTGTGAGGGGAAGCTCGAGCTGCTTCACTTCCGAGCCACCGATTACTGAACAGCCGAATACGACCTTGGTACCTCATCCTGGCATGCCCATAAGACCACAGCAGACCCGCAGAAACCGGAGAACTCTTGGTCTGGCCATCCCATGAGCAGTAATGTTTCACAGGCCAATCAGCAAACAGCGAAAGCCAAGTTGGGTACTGCAACCAGACGAATAGATGAGGGAGCCGACGTGGTATGAAGACGTTATCATTGCTACATAACGCTGTCTGGAGAGCAGGGGCGCTGCTACACTGTTGGACAATGCTGCCGATAGCATCTCAGGATGAGCTGGCATGTTGTCTAGATCTAGTGTTTGCGCCGCAGCTTATGCGAGACAAGTCATCAGTAAGTATATCTGAAGCCCTTCTGGTCAGTCTCGCTGTGGTACTCCAGCTCGATTTCACCGCGGTCCGCCTTCTTGTTCGACCTCCAGGAGCCTAGGGTAATCAAGGCAACGATAACCAACGTCAACAAGCAGCAGGCGATACAGGCGTATAGACCTGGTCGGTAGCCGGGCTTGTCTTGGAACCTGGTCAAGTCAGCAATCTGAATGCAAAGAAGACTTCGACAAAAGGACGTACCTGAAAACCAATCCTCCGGCGATTCCTCCTACACCGCCCATGCCAACAAGAGTCGCTGAACAGAATGCACGTTTCCACTGTCCGCGGATGTTGTTGGCCTGGTACGACATGACTGCGGGGACGTTGCTGTTTGCTCCAGCAGTGGTAAGGAACACACCGAAGTACCGAACGCCTGGACTGTCGTGGAAACCCATGATGGCGATACCGATGATGCACAAGATCATGTTGAAAACAATGATTGGTCCGCGCACATGGTACTTGTCACCAGCCCATCCTGTTGCGTACATGACAATTGCTGCAAGAGCATAAGGAGGAGCTACCAAGCATTGCGAAGCACCGACGGAGAAACCCATGTTCTCGGTAAGGATGATAGGCAAGAAATATGCGAGCGCGTAGGTGACGGTAGTCGTGTTGAAGAAAATCTGATCCGGTCAGTCCACACTCTCCTATGCCGGGTACCAATGCTTACCATCGCAAATCCCCAGATCTTGATGTCAAGACCACCGGCGAGAAACTTCTTGAGATCCCATGGTTCGGGCTTTGCATCTCCACGGTCTCTGTTGACAGCATCGATGATGAACTTGGCCTCACGCTCATTGAGGAAGTGCCACGATGTGTGCGCCTTGTCCGGAAAGTCGACTAGAGCCCAGTAGCCTACAATGCCCAAAAAGCATGTCAAAGTGCCCTCAATAATGAAGATCCAGCGCCATCTTTTACCGCAATGTCAGCTTCTGATCGAAAGGTCAGAGATAGGATAGGACCGCTTACCCGTTCAGGCCTTCGCGTCCCTTCAGCTGCATCAGACCGTAGGCCAAGATTCCTGCGCAGGCTGAAGCCAGACTGCCGAGAATATAGAAGACGGAGTATCGCTTGCCAATGTCGAAACGAGTATACCACGTCGAAAGCAAATACACGCACGACGGGAAGAAACCTGCTTCGAGTACACCCAGCAGAACGCGCATGGCCGCCATGGCCTCAAAGGTGTGGACAAAACCCATGCCGATCATGACAGCGCCCCATGCCACGACGATGAACGACAGAAATGCGCGAGGACCAAGGTAGCGCACAACGACAGTCGCTGGAGGTTGGAAAACGATGTATGTGGTGAAGAAGACCAGCGTTACGACCGAATACTTTGAGACGGTACCCATGAGTTTGTTCAAGCCCAGGTCGACATTCATGCTGGAGTCGCATTAGGGAGACATAACGCGTGTGAACATTGTGGCACGTACCCAGCGATTGATGCGGCGCTCAAGTTGGTTCGATCCATCAAACTGATGCAATACAGTACTCCTACTGTTACCACGAGACGACGATCAACACGGTGGACGATTTTTCGCTGCTCTTTGAGAGTGAATTCGCACTCGTAAACATCTTCGCTTGAGTTGTCATGGCTGACATCTTCCCTTAAGCTTGGAGTCGTCTTCTCAATGTCGTGGTGGGCCATGCTGAAGAGAGACACTCGTCAGTGGATTGAAGAGATAATTCGAGGAGAGGAGACCTGTGATAACAGGGCTGCACGGTGCTTTCATTAAATGTCCACGAGCCCCTGCGCGATCCGCCATTGCACATCGCCAAGAGATGTGGGCTTCTCCATAGGACGAAGCATGGCAAACTACCGAGGCACCACTCCAAATTGGAGGCCAGCATCCCATCTATGCCTCGTCATAGCCCGACTTGAGACGAAAGTTCACGGAGGTGACCGCAAACAGGAAGGCGAGAAAAAGGGAAAAGCTGGGGTTCGACGTGGAGACCCCGCATGTGAGCGACCGCCATCTCAGCCGGACCCACTCAGGAGCCAATCGAAGCAAGCACCAGCAGTGCAAGCTCGCCCAACACAGGCTCGCGTTGGTGGCTCAAACGTTTTCACGATATTTCATCGTGGCGGAGGCGTATACCAAGACTGCCGTCTTTCCAAGTCATTTGTTCTTTGTAGAGGACAATGTTTGCAGCAACTTCAATTTCGTCGATCTTCACGTCACGGTGCCTTGGCCTTGACGCGGGGTACACGGCATCCTTCCACGCGACAGGGGATCCACATCTCGTGCCCACATTGTCCCGAATGAGAGCGTCCTCCGCCACTTTGGCAGTTGGAGCGTGCCGCACGAACTTCAGGCCATTTGCTACCGACGACAACCTGATATTGGCGTCCGGCTAGACTTGTGTCACCATAATCAAGACCAGCAACAAACGATCTTGATTGCGCAGGAGCTCGTGGACTGCATTGATATCTGTAAACATTTTATTTCGCTAGGCAAGCCCTTGTACGACGGCCCGGACTAGACTCATGCACGCAATAACAATGTACGCACAAAACCTTGCAGTCTGCATTATACTGGAGCAATGAGCTGTGGGCCAAAAGTTGACGGTCACAGCCAACATTCTAGTGGCTCAACATCAGCAGCTCTCGCCACTACTGAGGCTTAGAGACACCGCAACTCTGCATGTGCTCTGCGGCAGCATACAACCTCGTTTCGAATCTTCCCAGCGAATGATCAAGACTACACGGGCCGCGGACCAGGTTAGGTCTTACCACCAAGACCTTGGCACCGCTTATTGGAAGGATCCTTGGATAGCCGCACAATGATGAGCCACGTGCTTTGTTTTGTACTTGGTCTTTCATCTTCCCCGGATCGCCCGGAAGCTGTTGTTGACTCGCGATCGTTCAGCAATAACAGTAGCATGGTGGATCGCATGACTGGGCGCCTGAGCAAGTGGCAAATGCTACGAAATCGAGGTCTGCCAGACTTGTCACGCTGGTCACGCGTGGAGTGACTATCATTAGCATCCGACGTGTGCCCGAGACACGCGAAGACGTTGGAAACGTTTCCAGGACGTCGGTAATGAAGATCCCCCCAAAATCGATCCCGGTCCTTGGGACCAAGATCAGTATGCGCGCGACGTGTAGGATCTGCCAATAAGGCTGCAGACTCGAAAAGGAGGCCGCGGCTCTCCTAACCCCAATGTCTCACTCGTACCGCTGTACCCCGGATTCCCACCGTATCCAACACCTTCTCGCCTAGGCTTTGCAAGCGACGAGATGCGCCAATGATATTCTGTCAGCGTACCGAGGCATCTTTCCTCGAAGTGTGTATACACACTCCGTATGCTCCCGTCGCTCAGCCTCCACCAAGACTTCTCAACATTACTCGAACCTTCATCGTAAGGTCCAACATCTGTCAGGTACCGCCAGCACGAATGTGTCGTAGGAGTCATCTCCGACGAATGCCAATCACGAATGAGATGTAGGAGTTTGTTCCGAGGCAACTTCCTGTGCGCGCCCAGAAGCTAGGGCGATGAGCAATATGGGCTTGCATACACCACTGTGCCGTACAAGCCACACCCCGTGTTGGCTCACAATCTAGGTTGGTGCTTGTTCGGACTTCTCACGACTCTTCACATGACAGTACGATTTGTTTTCTGGCCATTCTGCTTGTCCGTCCAGCAGCCTGAGGGTGTATGCAGCACTATTGGGTTTCGAATGATAGCAAGACCCAAGCTATCTTCGCTCACAGCACGCATAGAAGACACACTTTAACCCGGAACCGATTGAATTATTACTGCGGCAGATGCAACTCCATCGGCCTCTAAAAACCATATGAAGCTATCTAGGACTATCCAACAACTCTAGTACTTCCCAAGTCGCTCTCCAATCTTCCATCTCAGTTTCTGCACCCACTTCGCTCCAGCTTTCGTCTTCGCCTTATACTTGGCCGCATTGCCCATCTCCATCGGCAATGCGTAATCCTCCTGCATGCTGCAATGAAGCAGGTACATCAGCGCCACCTTGACCGAGATGGTGCCCTTGGCCTCGTGGATCAGGTCGCCAAACTTGACTGGAGGTGAATAGTGAAGCCACGGCTCGATGAATAGGTTCTTGGGCTCCTCGCCATTGGGTACATCGTAGTGCACCTTCTGAATGAGCTCAAATTTGAGAAACATAACCTCGTCCGCCGAGACAAGAAAAGCGTGCTTGGTCGACGATTTGAGCATATATTGCGCGATGTCTCCTGTTGAACAACGTTAGTGATCGGTAGTCCTGAAGGTATATGCGGGATCAAAATACCATCACTTACCAAGAACGCATCGCAAGCTACCCCAACTGTTCATGTATTGCTGGCTGATTGCCCATGTCAAGGCGCCCAGTCTACCACCCAAATACTCCACCTGGCCCAGTATCCTCGTCGTCTCATCGTCAGCATTACGGCTCGCTTTGACGACGTAACTCGGCTTCCAGACGCTCTCAGCGTTATTGAGGTCCTCATCCTCCGGATCGCCCAGCCAGATCTTATTCGGTTGCTTGTTTTGCCGCATGGTTTGCGTGCTCATGAGTAGTGTGTATACCTTCTGGATACCCTGAAGTGTCTCGCGGCTGAACTGCGTGTGCAGAATATTTGGGCCAGCAACTGAGCCCGCGTCTATCGTACCTGCAACAGGCGGGGTGAAACGATAGTTTCTAACCTCATCTAGGGCATCCCGAAGGTGTGCGGACCTCCAGTATGTATATGCTTCTTTATGGAAGTTGTTCCAGGGCTTTACGAAGCCGGTATACCACGTGCGTTCAGCGTCGGCGGGGAGGAACAGTGCTTCATCCGTCTTGGGAGCGGGGAGATTCTGGATGCTGATAGGATGAAGTAACACGCCCTCTGGGCTGACTGGTGTGCGCTTGGTCGATGAACTGCCTGTTGCTGGGCTCTCGACGCTCGATGAAGAGTTGTCACTAGCCATCTCCATGGCTTCGTCTGATGATGCGGACGATGCAGTACTCATGGTGAGTTGGGGTTGAACAGGCTGTGGAGCAGAGGCAGTTAAGTTGACTGGAGCTTTGCAACTGTCGCATGGAGATTGAGTATGGCTCGCTTCTGGCTCATTCGCTGACACTCTAGGCTGTCTTTCACCTTGGTTTGTTGACCCTTGAGGGACCACAACTCTTCTGGAAAAAACTTCTGCCTGGGACCTGTCGCCTAAATCGCCCACGCCTATGCTTTCGGTACCAAGGTTTCGCGTTGTGGTGGACGTGGCAAGACCTTTTCGTGGTTCAAGGGTCTCGATAGTCGAGCTACTCTGAGCAATTTTCGCTGGCGCAATGTTTGTATACGTTGGCGCAGTGTCGGTGGAGGGGGTGTCGACGACCTTTGAAGGGTGTATGGCCATGCTCTTGGTGTTGTGCGACTGCGGTGAAAGCACAGACATGCCGTCACCGGGCTCGATGTCATCCTCATAAACTGGGAGCGGCGTGAAACTTCCCGTGGGGGTCTTCACGTGGAGACGCCTGGATCGCACTTCAAGCCTGTGGCTATCAAACTGCGGTGCCGCGGTCTCTTTTATGTCTTCCCTCATGCGCCTTCCCGTTGCGTTTGGCGTCAAATCGTCGCCCAACGCGTCTCTGGATCCGGCATGCGACTCTGCTGCTGCTCCGTGCTCGTCTTCCATGTCATCTCCCCAGTCCGATAGTGCGCACTCCAGATCCTAGCCGGCGCGGTCCAGGCAGGCGAACGCTTCATCGGGAGAGCATCCTGTCGCTCCTCCGAACTCCGCGAGGATGTCTAGTTCTTCGGGGCTGAGGATCGGGACTCGCTCGTGGGCAGGGACGTAGGTGGGGTCATTTCCAGACATTTTGATAGCTATAGTGAAGGAAATATGCGTGCTGGTAGTGATGGCATGCGATGATGAGGGAGATACACAGGTCTCAACTGATGTGCTAGGGTGCGGTCTGGGCTCGCGACTTCTTCCAGGGTATGGCAAGAGCTGACGGACGCGGCGCAAACACGATGTGAATAATTCTAGCAGTTGTCGATATCTTGAGCCGCCGTTACGCAGCGCAATATCCATGAATTTAGGCGTCAGCTCAACTACCATTGCTATAGCGACGAAACCTCACGCCAAATAGTGACAACAAATTAGAGGTTCTAGAACATTTCTGAAGTCACTGTAATAGATTGGTGTATTAAAGCAAAGAGTTCACACGTAGCTAGATCGAGAGAAGAGCAAGCTTGAGAATCGTTTGACTGATCGGCTGATTGATAGTTTCGACGACACTATTCAAGACCTCCAAACGCACAGGCAAACGGGTACTACTGCCTGAGCTACTTTGTTGCACATATCCGGCGCGATGTGAACATTTCGCTACGCAATCAGAGAACGAACATCTAGCTCCATGCAGCGTGACTTAATAGACTGGAAGACAACTCATCCGTGCACGGCCTTGCACACCTCAGGCTGATAGTCTCCATATTCCCATTCTCAACCACGTTCTCGAAATCATAATGTCTAATGATACGTGAGCAGTGCAGTGTAAAGACTCCGTCACGCTCCTCCAGCTTGAAGAAGGCGGTTCGCATGTAGGTCGTGAGGTGGCCGTAGTAGCGTAGAAGATAGAGCAAGCAAGGAGAAGCTTATTAAATCGTCTCTTCCTCGTCTACATGTTGAGCGCCTAGCCTCGATGCTCATTGGAAAGTGTTGAATCGTTCCACATACTTGGACTTATATTTACCAGCCCCAATATGGCTAGCACGCCGGTGACGACCTCTTAATGGCATTGAACGAACTCTCATCCCCAACATCACAACCTCTCCACCCACAGACACGACAATATGTCAACCCAAGTGAGCACGACCACAAGTGATATGTCTTCTTCGATGTTAGGGGAAGTCTCTCCGCCGACAGCGATGCGACTTCTGTCGCCATTATCTAGGGAAGACCATGCGTTTGATGGACAAATTTTTACTTTCTCGGACAAGTCGAGATGGCAAATTGAAGCGCCTCTGTCCCAAATCGCGCCACAGCAGACCCGCAGTCCTTGCGAAGCTAGACAAGTCTTCACAGCTGCCTGTATCGAAGACCCTTCAGAAATCTACGGGGCTTTGGATCTAGCAGTGATCAAGATCAAATTCCAGTGAGTTGACCGGTGTAGTAGCAATTCGCTGTAAGTTGATATTTTAAGGGTGCGCGCATCTCAGGCAACAATACAGTACTTGAAGTCTTCTCTTGCGGATTGCAAGAAAGATCTCATACACCGCCCAAACTCAAGAAATGAGACACAGAAACGAATGGATGAAACCTCTGCCGAAACCTATGCTTGTATGAATTCTGTCATCAACACAAACCCCGACTCTGTGCAAGAAGCGAAAGCACTCCGCCATTTTCTAGACGTACGGTGCCAGAGTGGGCCCTGCATTTTGTAAGTCACCCAGACCGACGTACGAGTAAAACTGCATGATGAAGCGATAATTTGCGGCTATCTTATTGTCATACTCATGAAGAAAGTGCCCGGGTCTGCTCTCAGATACGATACTTTCTGCAAGATGTCGCGGCCACAGCAGGGCGAAATCCGGGAGGCTTTCCGGCGCGCGCTCATGTCAGTTAATTAGACTACGTTTTAAGACATATTTCTGACTTGGAAATAGCAACGTTTGGGGTTGCGGTATTAGACCAAGAGATAAAGGTTTGCGCAACATAGGCTGGGATGAGGCAGAGCGAGAATGGTCAGTACTCCCTCCTGCACGATACCACGCAATGCTAAATTATATTGCCTAGCTATATCGTTGACTTTGAGGACTGCAAGATCATAGATGTGGGACAGGTGGATGTACCAGAATTCAGTGAGGCAGAATTCCGGCACTGGGATCTTGCTGAGGAGAATGTTGTGCACTATCGCACGTGGTACGATTTGGACAAAGTCGGGAATGCAGCAGGGGCAGCTAAGAACGGGGCTTAATGATAGACACGATGAGCAGATGGACATTTGGTTCCCCTATTCATGTTCTTGTGACCGGCATACCGACACTATTCATAGGGTGACCTTCAGAGCTGCACGCCCAAGTGATTGCAAGTGACTATAACCCAGGGATATGACCATTAGAGTCAGAATCGGTTTCTACAGCCTTTTCATCTTTAGCTAGCGCTGGCAATACATTTTTAGCTCAACTGCGTTGCCTGGGTGGCCCCGATGGTGTATCCGGCTCAAAAGGAGGCGACGACGAGCCATTGTTGCCGTCTAGTATGGAGTTTCGGAACGCGCTGCGCGGTGGTGTACCTGCTGTATTTCGGGAGAAATTGTATGGAGCTGCTCGGGTGTTCAATGGTGTTCTGAAGGGCGCTTGTCGATTTGGAGCAGCTGAACCGGTCTGACTACGTGACGGTAGCAATTCCCTTTTTGTTGGGACGCGAGGAACAATCCAAAACTTCGTCGATTTCCGGTATGTCTCATCGATCTTCCAAGCTTGCTCTTCATCAGAGTTGGTCATATGGAACAAGTAGAATAGCGCCATTCTCAGGCTTACCTTCAGTTTGCCTGAATTGCCATCATCAGAATGCTTGATGGAAGGGGAAAAGTAGACACAAGCTTGTTTAATGCCTTGCTTGTCAGTGTTATAGTCAAGCCAGAGAATTGTAGTACTCTCATAGTTGGAGATGAAGCCATACTTCAATCGATGAGAAAGCATGTAATCTACGATTTGGCCTTGAAGATGTTAGCGAACTGGTGTGCGACGAAATTTGAAGGACTCACCGAGAATACCAACGAAATTGGTCCTTTCGTCGATCAGCGCCTCGTGAATCATCGCCTCCAGATCCACAGTCCCACAGAACTTCAGCTCACCAACCAAGCGAAGTACCTGCTCTCCATCGATTTGAAGTTTCAGCACGACATCTGGCTCCCGGCCTGCAACACGCTGTGGTCTGTTGATGATCCAGGAATCTCCGAACGTCAGGTCGTATGGCAGCCATGGGCCATGATCGCTTTCACCATATTCTGGGTCAGAGAGAGTCTGAACTACTGCGGTGACTTGCTTGAGCGCGTTTTGATAGAAGCGCCCAGAGAGCGTGATTTCCCCGCCACAAGTCATATTTTCCTTCGTGGTGAAGTGTTTGTTGAATTTCTCGGTCTCAGGGTCGGGGCTGATTGGCAAGTGCTGGCAACGCTCCATGTCGTCGACGATTCGTGGATCTTCAAAGAATTCAAGTACATCCTTTGGGAAAGTATCCCAGAAGGCGAGATTGCCGTTGAAGTACTTGTAGATACTCCCCGCGTTACTGACTGCTTGGACCTTGGCCTTGCCCAAGATGAGCGTTGGCATCTCTAGGTATAGTACACCTTTCGCATTCAGCGTATTTGCTGGTAGAGTGTCATCTGTTTGTTCACCTGAGTGGTGGCTATCAGGTTTGTTTGTAGCTAGTTAGACCTTGTCAATGAGGAAGTCAGAAGGATTCACTTACTCATGAGTGCCGGCGATGTACGTAGATATGATCCTGCTCGTCTTCAGCGTGTCAACTGAACTGGTTAAGGCAGAGATATTGAAATGCTGATAGAGAGAATAGAGCATCTTTTGTAGAAGAGAGGAGCCTGATTATAATCATAGCGGGCGTTCACTCGCTGCTTACGTGACAGCCGGAAGTCACTGTTTGGAACGAACGTGAAATGGAGGGAGCAACACATGCCAAGACCCCTCCGAGTCGAGCACCTCGTCAATATTTGGAGTGAATGTCCTCAGCCCAGCCTAGCCTCTTTCGGTTAGCACATGTTTTGCGCCTGCCCCCATCCTACAACACCACTTGCGCAGCATTGTACATAGCACCCAACAAATTCCGCCTCCAACCCGATCACTCTTCTCTACTCGCATCAGCGCCACAACTCCTCTGCTGAGTCTTCAGCATGGTCATCACTAATTCACTTCACGACTTGAGTCCACCGGGGATTTGCGCAGACTCCTTTCAGATCAGCGACCGTGGCGAGGTCGGGTTTCTTGGAATCGCTGTCCGGTTTCGACATGGCTCGTGCTGGAAGCTCAACCGGGCCGTGTCCGAAGTCAAGTATCAACACGGCGAGCCACCATACGAAGCTAGGCAAGTATTCGAGGCTGTCTGCGTCGAGGATCCCAAGGGCTTGCACAACAATGCACAAGAGGCCATGGTCAAAGTGAAGTACCAGTAAATATCCATGCCGATTATCTTTTTACACGGACAAAGCTGATAATTTACTAGAGTCAAAGCAACCACTGAGTCGCTAGCGGTCATCGACGAGCACCAGAGCTACTACTGCGAACAGTTGTCGGAGGATGATACAGCTGAAACCCACCAGTGCATGCATGATAGCATCCAGTACTTCGAGGCTTTGCGATGCATTGCTACAAACCCCGTCGAGAAACCACATGAGTACACCCTCAACGAGGTCCAGGCCTTGCGCAAGCTCGGAGATAAACAGTGCACACACACCCCGCATCTCCTTGGAGTGGTCGGCGACTGGCTTCCGTCTGGATTGGATGAGCAGGGTATGGAAAACGGGTTCGTAGTCTTCATCTTGATGACAAAGGTATCTGGAGAGCCCTTGACATACGAGAAGATGCAGAGCAAGACATGTAAAGAGAGGGATATTGTACGAGCGGCGCTCAAGAAAGCAGCGATGTAAGCTCTACACATGGTGCAGCGGAGCAAACATGCTAACATTCATAAGGGCTCTGTTGAAGCTTGGCTTCAGCTTGCACGACCGCGGAATGCGAAATATCATGTGGGATGAAGAGAACAAGAAGTGGTAAGTCCAGCTGTAGGACACATTCTGAACAGGACTGATACTTTGATAGCTGCATTGTCGACTTCGAGAACTATGTCGACGTGAAGAAGAACGTGGAGGAATGGTGGGATGATGACAATGACTATCGCAGGTGGGAATTGGATGAGCCGCGTTATATTGCACGAGGACGAGTACGAGGGCGTCGATAGGAAAGTGGCAGCGACTTGTACAAGTATAGATGGAGAATGATAGAGATGGTCGTTTAAGGAAGTTGAGACAACGACCCCTGCAAGCGGGTCCAAGCTCCACTTCCGCGCGTGCGATGACAGCATCGGAGCTGATCCTAGTAGATGGAATCAACAACCTTGCTCCACAACCACATATCAAGATGTTGCCTTGCAATGACTACCACCTGGCCAGATTGAAGGACGTGTTAATCTTATACGACACCGGCTAAACATGGTTCTCGACTTGTTCGCACTTGCAGGTAGCACCATCGCAGTCGGCACAAGCGAAGCCGTACACAGGCAGCGCTTACTGGACGAGGAAGCCGAAGCCGAAGAGCGCCAGGAAGAGTTCTACTTAGATGTCTTTTGCGATGCGCAATCGAGGAAGAAAGATGAAGTACATGACGCAATCGTAGTATTGAAGGACGGCAAGGTGGGCGCAATCATATCATCACACTCAACCACACCATGCTAATGGTCGCATATAGGTCTGCTTATGGCCCAAAGACCCCAAGACCAAACTCCCGGCTCCCGATCCAGAAAACGACGGAAACGCACCCCATCCTCTCACAGGCTTTTATCTGCCCTTTCCCGCCGAAGACCTCCCGCACAAACCCATACCCTACACACCCACGCTTGGCCTCGTCAGCACCATCCCGTCCACCCCGGATTCTAAATCTGCAAAACCCAAACTGAATTGGATCTACGCCGACCGCAAGACCCGGGAACTCAAATACGGCCCTCGCGCGGAAGCGAAGAAGCACGTAGTCGGCTCATGGGACTGGACGGAGGACGAGCAGGGCTTGACGCTCGATGACGAGGAGTGTCTCGTTGCAGTGGAGGAGGAGAGCGGGGGGTATGGGTGGGCGGTGTATTGGGACAAGGACGATGATGCGCTCAAGGGGTGTGGGATTGGGCAGGAGAAGAGGGTGTTGAGATGTAGTCTTGAACGACGGCTGGTGGAGGAGAAGAGATTGAAGGGGTTGAATGAAGATTGATATGACAACTGAAGTCAATTTCTTCCAACTATGTGGGGCGACGTGTTGCCTCTGGTTACTGCGTGAGAGCAGTAGGAATCGTGCATCAACTCGTGATGCTCAGACATAAGAAAAGTGTATCGTCCGTCCCATCCTTCCGCAGTCAAAACCTCCTCATCGGATTTCTCAGCCACGTCCAATCCTCATCTCGCAATCCTTTCCTTCATCTCCATCCCCGTATGCACCTAAAATATGTCCGCCTCCTCCATCAAAACCTCCACGACCCAGTGTTCCCCATTCGCCCGACACTCCTTCGCCACCGCCTCCACACTGGCCACGTCCTCAGGCTCCAACTGCGTATCCTGACTTCCAAAAATCGAAATCAAAAGATCCTCATTTCCCTGCCTCCACGCTTGTTCGAAACATGACATACCTTTCCAGTTTTCCAGCGCCAGCGTGTTGCCACGGGCGCGGGTTGCTTCTAGCACAGTCCTGATCTGCTCAGCCAGCCCCACGGGGTTGGTAGACGGTGACGTAGCTGCGGCGACGAGCATGGGCAGCGTGGAGACAGGGTTGGAGACGAGGGGAATGGGAAAGTCAGCGCGGATTTGGGCCATTGCTGGGCTTGAGAGGATAGCGGGGGCGGGTGATGAGTCGTCCTCGCCGTCTTCTTCGATCAGCGCATGCTGTGCGCGACCAGGACCTGGGAACAAGTTTGGGCGGTAGAAGTCTCCTGTGGACAGGTTAGGTCTGCGGCCAAAGAGCATGGTTTGCGCCCAGCGCGAGGTAAGCTGGCGGAGTTTGGGTTTACCTCGGAGGGATCGCTTGGGTGGGTCGGGAGCTGCTACTGCTGGTGCTGGTGACGGAGGCGCGGCACTATAGACGTAGCGCGTCGGGCTCCTTGGGACTTTGACTGTGGGCGCGGAGTTGAGGATCAATGGCTTGCTGATGGGACCTTGGAGGGAGGTGGTCCGCGGGTTGTATGGCGTATCACGTTCAACCCTGGATGAAGCATCTGAGGAAGCTAGTTCGTAGCCATCATGATGGTAGTCCAGGTCCTCGTCGTCCGGGACAGGCTCTTTGCCTTCAAGTGCCAGAAGAGCGTTCATTAGATCGAAGGGGTCGCTGCGCCGATTGAAGTCTTTGTCTGTGATACCGAAGACGTCGTCTGTGTCTGTGGAATTCCTAGACGACGCGGTAGTAGCAGTTGTGAGGCGTGACAACTCACGTGTTACCTCCTCGAAAGCGACACTTTGTTGTGGAATGTGCATGGTGCCGCGCCTTTTCCTGTTCATGAGGGGTGTGGATACAGAGCGGTTTGGAGTGGCACTGATCTTTCCCGACTGACGGGACTTCAGACTCAGTGGATGGGGACGATCCGGTGCTTGGAGCTGTGAGCAAGTTTGAATGCAGATCATGAAGCAGGCACTTACTGTTCGGTGGGTACTTTCCAATAGGTGACGGCAGCGGCCTTGCAGTTTGGTCTTCTTTAACGGCGCTCTCCGGCTTCTTTCGCAGAGACGAAGGTAGAACTTCCAGCTTAGCAAAATAAATTACATCGAAGGAGTTTTCGTCCGCGTGGGGCTCGAACTCAACGACCGGGGCTGCCTTACCTGCAATTTTCTCTTGTGCCTTCCTGTGTATGAATGTTGGTCACGTTCTGATAAAAATGTCGCCGTTGGGAGAAGAGAAAACAGCACTTCACTTACGGAGGACGCGCACTCTGCGTAATGACGAGCAACTCTCGCAAGTACACATTATTGATCCGATTGACACTGTAACCCTGAGTGGAGATATTAGCAAACGCGACGGTTGAGGTATGAATCGCAAACTTACCTGGTCAAGCGACAGCTCTCTAATGTGCGCTTTAGCCATCTCGTAATTCGCATTGTTTTCGCAGATCCAAAATCCTAGCAGAGACAAGTAAACAGCAGGGATACTCTCGTCGTAGATTTCGCCGGCCATTCGTGTGACATCGTTCTGCGTCCACTGAACATGGAGTGACTCGTTGCGCTGGTGATGGTATCCGCTGTCGATCAGATCGCTAGCTACACCTTCCGCCTGACTTTTATCATTTTGACTGTATAAGCTCTTGGACCGGATTGAGCTTCCTCGTGTATCATCCTGGCTGTATACGCTCTTGGACCGCGTAGAGCTTGCTTGTGTGCTACTCGCCCCGTGGAAGAGACGAGTTGGTGCCAGAACGACTTCCTGACCTGCCGCCGTGTTTTGTGGCAACAAACGCTGCGACCCGCTGCGCCTAGATCGATCCGTTTCGTTGTTTCGAGCTGGACCCGTTTGGCTGCGCTCGATGAGTCGTCCAGAGGATCCTGTAGAGTCACGATCGAGGTACATGTATCCCGCTTCCATCATGCCGGGTATCCGAAGACTTCCTAGGTCCGCGCCCTCAAGGTGTAGTACTCAGGTCTCAAAATTTGGCGTAGGCTAAGTACCAAAGAGCGATGCGGGAGCGCAGGGGTTGCGCTTGCGAAATGATGGAGGGCGTGGAAAGCAAACAGTGAGAGGGAGTAATAGAAATGGACCGCAAGTTCAGTGACGAGCCGATCTAGCCCTGGTGAGGTGAAGTGAACGTGGTGAACGCGACCAGTTAGCGTTATCGCGCGGCAACGCAACATCGGGAAGAGTAGCCATGAATCCAAGGTGAAAGGGAGCAGAGACTGCCCTAGAGTGTTTGATGGGGGTGACATTTCCAGTCTGTCGCGGAAGGCATGTGAACAACAAGAGGGTGGCTAATGGTGAATGAGCAAAAACGAGTTGTTTTAAGGTGTAAACATTACAAATTCTGGATATATGCGTTCGTGTGAATTGTTGTGTGAAGAAAAGTATAACGGCCCTATGCAATGCTCCCTCCAGAGGTGTGCGATGTGCTACTGCGCCAGAGTGTGCACTATCAAGGACATCCTTCTCTTTTGATATCAATAGTGAAGCTAATCATAATAATTCAACCCCAGGGATCGGCGTTGACAGCGGCAAGGCTCTTCCTCGTGCAACCCTCCTTCGTCTCACCGCCTGGCGCAGCGTCGCCAAAGTTGTAGTCGCTGATGTAGACCTTGTACTGACCGGTACCACTCATGGGACAGAGCCACCAGCTACCAGCAAAGAATTGATTGGTGCGGCCCTCGGTTGACGGCCAGGAAAAGTAAGCAGGGCTTGGGTCAACTAGTCCTTCTGGGTTGTCGCCCGTTTTGTAGAAGCTGATCGCGACCGAGTTGGCAGGTAGCCAACCAACAGGAGCATACCGCAAGGAGCCATCGACGGTGTTGACGTAAAGTTGCAGAGGTTTCTTGCTGACCTGTGGAACCGATTAGCCACCTTTCATCTGGTCAAGGCTTACAAGGACTCACTGTGTAGCACTTGGTATCATCGTCGACGAACAACATGGGAAGCTTCGGGTCCCACCATTTGTTGTAAGGTGTCGCGATAGCATTGCCACCCTGCAATCTGATCGCATATCCGGCGAAGGGGCACGCGCTTGCGGCCTCACCTTCTGAGCATTTGTCATCGACCCTGAGGTTGAAAAACTGAGGGTCTTTGCTCTTGGGCCTCCATGCTGATGCATGAGGGCTGGGGACCGCCGCGTTCTCTCGTGGACGCAAAGCTGAGGCGTCTGCGAGCCCGATCACAGCGTAGAGCCAGACGCTGACCTTCATGATCAGAGGAGCGAAATTGCTATCAAATAAGGTGACGAAATCTTGCCAGAGAGTGCGATTATTGAGAAGAATCGAGTGAGGGGGGAAAGAGTTGATCGAATGCAACAAGAGCAGAGTTAGCACAAATCTAGTTTATGAAACTGTAGACGTATTTACTCCTACCACGCGAATTGGACAGGAATGGAAGATACTACGTTTCACCTGCAGCTAACGTTTAGAATGGGTCTCTATCGTGACATGGAGGAAGTTTCCGAAGAATGTGGAATTTTGGGTTGTGCCGGCATCAGGACGCAGGTTGTTCAGTCAGCTTCGCTTCAAGACTTTCTCTACCAAGGCGCAATACTGAAATCAGCTAGTCGTGGTCACAAAAAGTACTGGGTAGGCTCTGGAGAGCATTCCACGGAAAATGAGTGCCGGTCGGCGTCTCGACCGAGGGGAAAGGGCTAATGTGTGGTCGTGATACATTGTTATCCCTCATGTAATTTCATTCCAGGGGCGAAAGAGCTGGAAGGTAGGCTACTAGTTATATGGGAAGCTGAGGGTTTCCCAGACGATGCGCGCTCGAAACCAAGGCGCACTTGCGAGTGACGATGGTGTCGTTGCCGAGGAGATATCGTGGCTTCCGAAGTGTCCACGCGCAAAGCTGCGCGCTACGACGAATTACATAATCTTCGAATCAGTTTGCCGCCCGCTCAACAGCTCCGCCATCCTGCTCTGCTTCTCTTATACCTTGTTAACGATTAGTAGCAAACGATGGCCCCAGGAGTATGCAGATGCATGAGTAGCTTTTTCCGATCTACAAGCGCGTACGCTCGCGCCTCACCCGCGTTGGCGCCCTCCTGACAGCGGCTCAACTGTCGGGCGTACTTCGCGGCTGCCACCCCACATCCGAAGTTTCTATGCTGCGACGGCCCAGGGTCGCGCTCTTCATAATATGGAAAGTTCCATAAACAAGCGCAATGATTTTTCGACCTCCATGTGCACATGTGTAGGTGTCCGTGACACGGCGTCACCACGATACCTGGCCGTCTCTACCAGAGCGCATCCAATCAGCACATTGGGGCTACAAACTGCTGCTGCGGTCCAGGACAGAATGGACAAATTACAAGGATTCTCTCAAGGATCATGGATGGTATTCCATTCGGATTGACGCTGACGCACCACAGTCGGGTTGGGCCTCTTTTTGGTAAGAAACCGACCGATCTTGATACGTTCACCGGTGCCAGCAAGCAAGAAGTTACTATGGATACGTCAGCCTGATCAGGCGCGTCTGGGTCAGATGCAGCTGCATACAGCAAGGTTCTTGTGGGCTTTGCCGGCCATTGACCCTCAACGAACGAGTGGTCCTTGTGCTCCTCAGACTCGGGCACTTGAACTCATCGTTGGTGCGAACCGGGGACTTGGTCTAGAGGGCTAGCTAAAATCCTCAAGTCCAATAAATTACGCTCAAGAGCATCGCTCACGATGATCTGGACATTCCTTCGCTGAAGTTGAGCGGAGAAATGGTTCACAGCTCATCTTGCTAAGCTCATTGGGTAGGTGGCTCAACCAATGAGCAGAGGACGAACCACTTTCCCCGGCCTTCTAACTTGTGGGACCGGACAGCTGAACGCGACCGAGCAAGGAACTAACAGACGTTGATCCACGTACCGGCTTCAGAAACGGTTGGCGTTATCAAGCTTCTAGCCGCTGCTTTCTTCGAAGTTGCGGCGCAGCTGCACCAAGTCTAGCCAGCCAATAAGCTTTTCGGTTAAGCGCTCTGCTCCTTCACCCTTCGTCTGACAGGAGGCGAATCGAACCATTTTACCGTCGCGATGGACACGGGAGACGCCTGATGGGTTTTAGACGCGTTCACTCGAATGGCGCGAGGATGCGTAACCACCACATCGGCAATAATCGACGAGTGTTTGCTGGCATGGTCCCCATATCGCTTGATGCTGCTATGCGGCGCGGGTGAAGCGTGTATGGTGCGTTCATATATCGAACATGTCGGCTGCAGGCAGAGGTAGTACAATCTTCTGCCTTCATTATCGGGTTCGCAGAGTTGGGGGCGCAGTCGTTCCTTCATTTCTCTTGTTTGTCGCACCCCGCTTGCTGACAGCGCTGCCTGATTAATAGTCCCCTTTCGCTTCTTTTGTCCTCTCCAGTCACACATTTGTTCCGTCTCATCGCAAATAAACGCTGCAATCAAGTAGCGACTTGGCTCACTTCCACACCAAGTATACCTAGCCTGATACCAAGCACGACGCGCCCATCCCGGCGCGGCTGAGATCACAAACGCCGCCATGACCACTCTCGCTGTCCCAGGTGCTGCCACAATTGAAAGGAGACCCCTTTCTAACCATGGATTGCCGAGGCCTCCTCGTGTCTCATCACCCAACCAGCCTCATCGCTTCACAGGACGCCATCTCTCTATACAAGAAGAATCCTCTGACTACACAAGTCCAAGAACACCAGGCCTGATGTCTCCTCCAATGTCAGCCCGGAGTTTTGGCACTTTCATTGACTCGGAACCGTCCACACCAGCGTATTCCCCACGTATGGACTATGACTGGGACAAGTCAAGTACGGTGCTTCTCAGACCAATGTCATCCAGTTCAGAGCCGTCCAGCCCAACGGAGCCCGTGTGGGACATGATCAAGCCAGTGGAAATCACCCAACAAGCTTCGATTCCTTTGAGAACAAATCACAAAGAGCATGACGCCATCATGAGAGACATGCCTCCACCGGCTCCGGGACCTCCTCGGCTAGCATCACCTCCACCAAGGAGCGTCAGAAGACCTTCACAGCCGCGCACTGTGATACCAGTCGAGGTGTACCGCCCACCTCCCAGGGATAACGACAAAGAAGAGAGTAAAGAAGCCGAGGCGCCGGTGGAGCAGCCGACATCGAACAGCACGGCACCGTTCAGCAAGATTACGTCGAGGATGAAGATGATGCTTCGGCGAAGGAGCACGACCGATAAGAAGAAAGAGAAGAAAAAGGAGAAAGACTATTACGATCCCGTGGAGGATGTACATTGGTCCGAAATGTGATTGTATTGAGAGCATGAACGAAGTTGCTGCCGCCACCAGTGGCATCTGAGTGGGGTTGATTATTCGAGGATGAACACCATGGTGGTATCTATCTTTACTGTTATCGCTTTGGAGGTTGGCTACTTCTCAGCTATATGCGCCGGGTAGGACCTTGTCACTGGAGTATTTGCTCAATGGACAACGGCGTTGGGAACTACTTTCATTATCGTTTGGTTATCGTCCACTCTTTCTGTCTTGGGTTGAAGGCGAATTGCGCCATCCATGTCTACGGATTTTATGGATTTGGAATTATGATACGATGGCGTTGGTGGAGGACAATTTGTCAAACATGGCCGACAGCTATACAATACTCGCAGTTCAGTTGGTCTTCGGAGTCAAGGATAATAGTATGGTAACCTGATTGCACATGTGTCACGACCTCACCGACATAATATTCAATGCTATCACTTGCTAAACTTGACGTTCACACACAGTTCTACGCGGATTACCCAAGGTAATACGACACATTTCTACAGAGCACGTCTACACATGTGACGGAACATAGTTGCTTCCCTTCTTAACGAGGACATCCGCGTTTCTTTCTCCTGAAGTCACATGCAATGGCAGAAAAACATCAAGGATGCTGAGAGCTCTCTGGTAAGTGCTAAGGCTCAGTATCTTTGTTGAGAGAGGGGTCTACCGAATGTGTCTCCTCGTGAGTGATATTACGAGGCCCACTCACTCGTCGCATGTGATTGGTGGAGCTACGACAGACTAGCGCATGGCCTAAGCTCCCAGGTCAAGTTCAGGGTATTCGCGCCGAACATTGCTCTTGCATCGCGTAAGCATCCCAACTTCGCAATGCTGCCTCGATTGAGGTCCATCATACGGCGAGGGGCCGCGCTGCATGTTGCGCCTGCAACACGCACGACAAGTACCGCCTCCGCTGGAACACACACCATCCTGCGGCAGCGTGCAGCGCGCACTTCGGGATGGCCCGCTCCGGTCTCTCAATCACGTGTCCTGTCTTCACTTGCGCGTAAATCATCTCGCGCTACCCAGAATCTCGCGAAGACCCCTGGGCATATTTCCAGCGATGCTTTGGCTGCTGGTCATCTTCAATCAGCGTTTCCCAAGAAGACTGTCATTTTCCTTGTTGTGATCAGTGGCCTGATATACTACTTTGTCGACGTGGAAGACCTGGACTGGACCGACGATGTACATCTCAGCTTTCAAGATGATGGATCACATGCTACGCCGGTGCATTTTAACGAAACTAAGGAGGATCTCGACCACTATCTGCAGGTGAGTTTTCATGGTCCACATGTTGGATCTGCCGCTACAGCACTGCATGATACTGTTTCCGACCGCTAACGAGGTGTAGTTCCACGTAATGGATCCAGCTGCGGCGCTCAAGGATCCTAACATAGCCAAATTCTTGAGTTCGCAGTTTGAAAAGCTTGCATTTGGATGGAAGATGAGCGAAGACGACGCAAAGGCAGACAGGCTTCCGGTTACCCATGGCTGCCGATTCAGGAGCAACGAGCCATGTGAGGACTTCTTTTCGCTGGGAACTAGCCCTGGGCCAGGAGAGCAGCCTTGGAACTACTGGAGTATATTCGATGGCCATGCCGGGCGGCACTGTGCAAATGTCTTGCAATGGACCTTGATTCCGCAGCTTTCTTCAGCGTTACTTGGCTTGCCTGCAAACTCCTCATCGCCTGAAATTGACAGCACTATCAAGCGAACGTTCCTCCGCCTCGACAAGAACATAATGGACACTGCGCAAACTGCAGCTAATTGGTTCCCTGCTGCTAATGCAGCTGCGATCAATGCCTTGGCGCCTGCCTTGTCAGGCTCGTGCGCTTTACTGGCAGCATTTGATCCCAAGAATGATACCCTTCGTGTTGCTTGCGTAGGCGACAGTCGCGCTGTGCTAGGTCGCTGGGACCCATCTACGAGATCCTACACCAGCATTCCCCTTTCCATCGATCAGACTGGGTTTAATGAGAAAGAGGTCGCTCGCCTCGCGCAAGACCATCCTGGCGAGCCCGATATCATCGACCCCAAGTCCGGTCGCCTATTAGGTCTCGCAGTTACACGTGCCTTTGGCGACCACCGCTGGAAATGGGACAACGACTTCGTCGCCAAGATGAAGTACAAATTCTGGGGAACTTCACCTCGGCCAGGGAGCAAGACACCGCCGTATCTCACCGCGGAGCCGGAAATCACTGAAACTGAGATTGTCCGTGTCGAGCCTGGAGCAGGTGGCAAGAGCGATTTCATGATTATGGCCTCGGACGGACTTTGGGATCGTATCTCCTCGGAACACGCAGTCGAATGCGTCCAGCGCTGGCTCGAAGCCAAATCTCGCGGCGGCGGCTCCGTCACCAAAGACCCACGCTTGATTGAGAACCCACCACGCTTCCCAACAAACTTCACAACACTAGAAGACGGCATTGAAGTCGACCCTGAGAACGGTTTGGAAGTCGATTGGAAAGCAACGCCGGAGTTCTTTGCAATTGAAGATGACAACGCGGCGGTGTGTTTGGCACGGAACGCGATGGGTGGCACGAGGAGGGGCTTATTTACAGGTATTTTGAGCTTGCCGTCGCCAATGTGTAGGAATGCGGTAGATGATACGACGATTATGGTCGTGTTTTTCGATAAGGTGGAGGAGTATGAGAATGCAGAGAAGCGCGTGGAGAAGGGGAAGAAGAGTTGGTGGAAGCCTTTGTAGAGTTGCAATTGGAGGTGAAGTGGCAAAAGCATAGGCTTGGATTGTTGGAAAAGCTCGCGCAATCCGAGGAACCAAAGCATTGGAGCGGCAGCAAAATGGATAGATGATCAGTGCAATGCAAATTATTTAAATCATTACTGAGCCTATATGAGCGACATGCTGTGGAAGCTGGTGTGTTGATGGCGGCGCCTGCCTCGCCAACATAAAATGAAGAAGTCGCGACAAGCGCGCCGAATCGCGAAGCTGTCTTCTCCATTTCCTGGCTACTCATCCAGTCCAAATTCGGTCCGCTAGTCGCCAGAGATGTTCCGATACAAATCATGCCCAGTCTCGCAAACAAGCCCGTGGGAGTGTGTCGTCGTCATCATCATCGTCAGCTAGCAACAACAACATGATGCTCACGAGAGGCAGAAGCAATGCTATCCGAGAAGCCCCAGAGGCAGCGAAGATCAAGACGTCTTTCGTCATGAGACAAGTGCTTCGTGAAGATCAATATCGGTGGGGGGGTTAGTGCAAGGCCTGGATGACAGCGAACGCGTACGGTGGGCTGGTGTGCTCGAATGCAACGCTTCACATTGCAGGCATCATGTCAGCCCTCGCACATGCGACGCAAGGCACACACGTCTCGCCATGGGCGCAGGGCCAACTGCGGCGGATGCACGGCGGAGAGTGCATGTCTGGTGCACGATGCTGCGCCTTTTGGAAACAGGTTGGCAGAGTTTCGGCGGTCAGAGGGGTAGGGGTTTCTGATGAGACTGCTGCCGGAACCAGGGAAAGGGAGCGCATCGCCTCCACGGTGAAGCGCTACCGGCACGCGAATTAAACCAACCACGGAACAACACACGGACGCAAAACGCTGAGCGAAAGCAGCTGCAAGAGCACGCCGCACTTGCAATGGGATGCAAAGTGATGATTTCGGCACGTTCTAACAATAACAGAGATGCTGTCGCGGGGCCGCATTGAGTTTAGCGCGCGTTGCAGCAAAGGTATTATCACACCGTCCGCTTCCTGGAAACAGAGTTAGCGATGGGGCAATGGATCTGGGCAAGCATGAGGGCGGGCTTCGGGCCATCACGCCCACCCGCTTGACGCACCAGCTGGCTCCCTTCCCACACGTTCAGACTTGTCTTCGCATTCTCACCGTCGCCATCCACCACGCGTACCACGTCTAACAACCGCTCGCGCAGACTACTCCATCGACGCAGCCTCTCGTCGCCGCCCAGCAAGACGCTTGCGCCAGCTGACACGGCCTCCCTATTAGACAGAAAGCCTCGTCCCTCAGCTGCACCCACGTCGCCGCTGCACCCTTTGCGCATCACCACCACGCATCGCGACCATCGCGTCGACGATTCACCTTGGTCGCGAAAATGTCCGCAAAGACTAGTAAGACAAAGACTGTCGTCCTCAAACTTTCATCAAAGGCACTAGAGGCATTCCCACACGAGCCCGCTACAGCAGTCGCGAGCCCAGCACCCAAACCTACTTCATCCCCCAATACGCCTGCCGCCCCCCAGATCATCGAGCCCTCAGCCGACACTCCCGCCGACGCCTCAACTCCAATGAACGGAACCAACACCCCCTCGTCGCTGGCACCACCCACCACCGGGCCAAAGCGGAAGGGCCCAGCGCCGAAGAAGCGTGGCATCGCTGCTGTCGATGGCGCGACCAGCACACCAAAGGCTCGCGGCAAGCCTGGCCCCAAGACCAAGAAGCAGAAGCTCGGAGACATGATCAACGACCCCAACTCCACCACACCATTCGCAGTCCCCGCGCCAGCCCAGAAGCTAGGTCCCAAGGCAAATGCTGGTGCTATCAACGCCAAACCTGCGCAGTCTCGACCGCACCGGCAAGTTCAAGGTCAGGAAGTGGCAGAAGACCGGCTTCAGGATCCGGACCTTCACAGGCTCCGTCGTCGAACTGCCATCGTGGAAGGCGTCACAACGCGCCGCTGCTTTCTCGGAAGATGTCAAGAGCGACTCAACGGGATCGAGCGATACCAAGATCAAGGACGAAAGCAGTGCTGTGAGTGACAAGAGCGGCCTCACCCCAGCACCACCGGCGATAGATGCCCTCGCCAGTTCACCAGCGCCTGTCGCTGCCAGCTAGACCACAAGCCATCGCATTGGCATTGGGCAACTTCTTTTGGCTTCGAGCTACGTTTTGTCACTCATTCTGGCTCGACACCCGTCTTCTTCTCCACTTGTATTCTCACGTCTGGATTTTCTCATTGCTGCATGTTTGGAGTTTTATGGGCGCGCTTGCATATCTATTCGAAAAGCGATGGGGCTTTCTGGCGTCTGGATATGCGATATGGGCGGATCTAGGATAGCGCGTACAGCGCGAAGCTGTGGTGTGGAGGTATGAGTACTTCACGGGAGCTCTTTGTGGATTCATGGCGTGAAGGAAAGGGGAAGCTGGATATTAGAATAGCAATTATCACAGCCATATTGGTTGAACTCGAGATTCATGAATGATCATGTGCGCAGTGATGTTTTGGCGTGGGCGGTGAAGCACGCGCGGGCGGAAGATGAAGGCAACTGTCTACGTTGAGAGATGGAATGCGGTCCTAATCTGAAGACGAGAGTATCTTGTCACCACCCTGCTGCCCAGTGTCGAAACCATGAGCACATCACTGAGTAAAATCACGATGTGATGCAAGCAATGCACATGATGGCGTGCGTTATCTCGAGATAACCTTGTCCCCGCAGTAGCTCCCCCGGCCGGCGCTCGGTCTAACATGGTGCAATGGTGCACCTCACCCAAGACACCGTCACTCGTCATTGCCGTCTTCCCCAGCGCTTTCAAGAACCCCAGACGATGATATTGCAAGGAGCTGCTGCCACGCATACGTCAGCGTGTTGCCGAGTCTAGTCTCGTGTGCTGCATTACTTCCGTGTTCGCGACTGGCATCTCTGGTTCTTGACGTCTCGGGTGCTCGACATATCGCCGCGTCCGACATCACCTTCACGCGCCTTTGCTTTCGTTTGAGTGCCAGGAATACGTAGCTTCCGGGGGACCACTCATCCCTCTGCCACTCGCTCCCTGGACCCGCCTAGGCCGTAGCTGCGATTGCTCCAAACCTCGTCACTCGTGCCTCTTCCATCCAACACGACACCTCCACCATGTACAATCAACGACGCTCTTCATACGCCGCGGTCGCGAGCGGCAGCACTGGAAGCAACCCATCCCACCCCACGCCGACGCGATCAGGTGCCTTTTCCCACCTCCTCAATAGCACCAGCGCGACAGGCCACAACGTGAGCCACCACCGCCTCTCCCGCTCGATTGATGCCGAGGGCCACCACAGCAGCATGTCCACCAGCTGGACGAAGCCTTCCTACTCGGGACAGCCTGGATACTGGCAGGGACTCGGAGGAACTGTGCAGGACATACCGCCGTTCTTTGTACCTTCGTACCTGCGAGGGTCGAAGCATGCCGAGCGGCTGCAGGAGATACACAAGGCAAAGCTAGCAGCGCAGCGAGACCACAAATCTACACACTCTTCGAATGCGGCGTCGCTATCGGCCAGCGCGAGTAGTCTCAATCTGCACAAGATGGTGCCGTCCTACCGGGGCTTGGCTCACGAGATCATCGAACGCGCGCCCGTCTTTGTCGACGAACCCGCACCCTGGCCGACGAGGTGGAACGACGCAGACAAGTTCGCTCAGATCGATATCGAGGAGAATGGGAGACAGGCCAAGTTCTCCGGGTCTCAGAAGACGCATGACGAGGCGGCGGCGGTGCGAGCGGACTTTCCTATGCCTCGGCAGTGCGGAATATATTACTACGAGGTTACTGTCATTTCCAAGGGGAGAGAAGGGTTAGTTCACCATACAGGACACATGAATTGAAGCTAACGCTGGGCAGTAGGATGATAGGAGTTGGCTTTTCCGGCGCGAAGGTCGCGTTGAGCAGAATACCGGGCTGGGAACCGGACTCTTTTGCGTATCACGGGGACGACGGGCAGATCTTCAGCAACACGACATCAGGGAAGCCATATGGCCAGAAGTTCAGCACGCTGGATGTCATCGGATGCGGTATCAATTTCCGGACCAACACCGCCTTCTTCACGAAGAATGGTCTATTTATCGGTACGTAGATGCGTTCCTCAGAAAGATTCTGGCGCTAACATGGACAGATACCGCTTTCCGAGACCTCAAGAAAGACGTACCATACTTCCCGACAGTTGGCATGAAGAAGCCCGGCGAGACTTTGCGCGCAAACTTCGGTCAGGATCCCTTCGCTTTCGACATCGACAAAATGGTCGCGAACGAGAAGGCAGCAATACAAGCAGAGATCGCGCGCACACCGGTGGCAAATGAAACAGACATGATACACGATCTAATCGGACAGTATCTGGCACACGACGGCTATGTCGAGACGGCGCGAGCTTTCCGAGAGGAGATAGTCGAAGAAGCGAGAGCTCTGGCAAATGAGGAGAATGGAAACGTTTCGTATGGAGAGCATGTTGAGGATCTGGATGCGCTAAATCGTCAGAGTAGGTTAATAATTGTCTTGTCTGATAGTACTTGCTAACTCGTTCAGAAATCCGCACGGCAATTCTCGAAGGTGACATTGACAAAGCACTCAAGCATACTACAGCTTATTACCCTTCGGTCCTTCGCGACAACGAGAACATCTACTTCAAGCTCCGGTGTCGAAAGTTCATAGAAATGATCCGCCATTGCAACGAGCTGAACGCACAATGTCAACCAGTGCCAACACCAATATCCAAACGGTCCACCGCATCGACTCAGAACAAGCGAAATTCCACAGCGACAGATGAATATGACTTCGAAATGGAGCTGGACGAGCAATTAGGTGTACACAATCCAACACCAAGCTGGGATGACAGAGAAGACAATGAAGAGCTTGATGACGAGGACGGAATGGAAGACAAGGAGATCAAGCGCGACCAGATGACCCAGGACATGCTCAAATACGGCATGGAACTGCAAGCCGAATTCGCCAACGACCCAAGACGAGAAGTCAAGCGCGCCCTGGAAGACACCTTTGCGCTCATAGCGTACGAGCGCCCAACGGACAGCGCATTAGCACCACTCCTCGAAACTGCCGGACGAGTACCTGTAGCCGAGGAGCTCAACAGCGCCATCTTAGGTAAGAAGCACATTCCTATATATATGGGACGTGGTAAACTAATAGTTCTGCAGTCAGCCTCGGCAAATCCTCCTCCGCCGCCCTCGAACGCGTCGTCCAACAAACCGAAGCCCTCGTCAACGAACTCGCCGACGACGGCGGCAGCGGCGCATTCATCAATGTCCGCAGAGACTTCTTGCAATAGCATTCTCATAGCGCTCTGCGCTGCGCGAGCGCGCTGGACGTCACGAGGTCGCTAAGTGCGAAGCGATGTTGGGCTTACGGTGGGTTTCGCGCGCCATATAGGGCGAGGATGTGTCGTCGTGTGGTGTTGGGGGAGATTGTGGAATAAGTGGCAGAAAAGAGTTTTATTGTCTATGGCATTTGCATATTTGGAGCGTTTTCTAGGGCGGTGGCGTTTGATCGGGTATGACATGAGTTTTTGTACGTGGGCTGTATGCATGAATGGACGGGATGGGATGGAGATGGAGAAGACTAGTCAAACTTACTCAACTCTATCGATTGGCATTATTTGCTAGATGAATGGGTGTGCGTTGGTGAATGTTGAGTGACACAGACGTTGAGCGCTAGCAGAGGAGCACACGAGATCTTGGTGCGGCTCTATGTACGCAAATTCCATCTTCGTAGCAAGACTAAGAGTGGGATGACTATCGCCCAACTTCACGTCCAAAGCGCAGGAGCAAATCAAGTATAGCGTTATTCTTACTACATACGCGTTGTGCAGCCGTTGTGCCAACCAGCTTTACTTTTAAGGCGCACCACCACACGACACCACACTTCGCTTCTCCTCTCCTTACTCACACAAGCTCCGCGCCGACCCACACTTCGCAAGCTTGTCTCCCGGAGAACCGTTCCGCCCGCTGCTCATCAGCCTGCACCTCTCAATCCGACACACACACCTCGTTGCACAGCCACAACTTTATTTCCCGGAGTCTCGGCGGTATTCACAAATCCACAAGCACGGAATCGCACGGAAAGACGAACAACAACAAACATCAAACAACGCCCAACAACCAACTCCCGGATCCCTCTGATCCATTCACATCTCCTCGTCGATTTCTTTCCAGCGTGAATCATGTCCGTCCTGAAATCCTGCTTCGGGACTAAATCCAAACCCCAACAAACACCGCCTGCGCCGCAAGCCGATGATGCTGAGCCGAAGAGGCTCGAGCGCAGAGGCACGGCGTACGATCAGCAGTTGGACGCGAGGGATGCGAGGGAGAGGGAGAGGGCGAAGTTAAAAGGGAGCGCAAAGGTCAAGGGGAAGAAGGTGGTGGAGCATCCGCCGATGCCTGAGATGCCGGCGAAGAACGAGGGGAAGAAGGGTGAGGAGGCGTTGAGTGCGGGTGGTGCGAGTGGGGCGGATGCGGGTTCGGGGATGACGATGGGGATGGGGTTTAATGCGGCGATTGTTGGGGGGGCGACGGGGGGTGGGATGCATTAGAAGGAGGAGGGGGGGGGGAGGGTTTGGAAGACGGAGGTTGTGAGATCTTGATGTTTGGAGAAGGGTAGGCGGAGGAGATATTGAGACTTGTGGTATGAGGAAGAAGGAGGAGGAGGAGAATATGAATTTTGTGGGGTGTGATGAGTATGAAGACGAAGATGAAGACGGGCGGAGGAGGAGATGTAGAGTTTCTGGCATGCGGGAGGAGAGATTGAGGGCGGTGATTTCAAGATGAAGGGCGTTCTGAAAATTCTCGAGATGGCTAGGAAGATGCCACTTTAGTTTGAGCGCTTTTCAATTGCCTAGTTTGACTTACCGGTCGACCTACACTATGCTAGTGTCCATATGCACAGCCACAGTCTTCTAGTCACCATGATGATCAGTCCTAGGTCAGGCAATCACAACTAAAACACTACTTACGCACATCTCTATCCTTCTGGAACTATTCATTTCTTCCTCACTCTATTACTACAATGCACATCTTCCCCCGCGTCCCCAAACGTCCAATGCACCCACCCATCAACATCGCAGACATTTCGTCTCCCATCCCGATACCTGAACATGAGCACAAAATCAAGATGTATTGGTTTTATAAGCTGGACGATCCGGTGTTTGAGCTGGGGATACCGCCGCAGGAAGGGAAGACGGGTTGAGGAGTAGGGTGTTGCGGCAGGTAAGGGCGTTGTGTGCTTTGAGATTTACCTGTGGGCTTGGGAGTTGAGGATGGGAATGAGTTGCTGAAATTGAGAGCGGAGAAGAAGGTACCATATTTTAACTCCAAATGTGGTGGCAAGAAATGAGATTAGATTGCTATAGGAGAAGGAAATTCGCAAACCCGTCTGGCGAGGCAAGATATTTTAAAGCTAAACACAAGTCATGTAATTTTAGATTGCCTCAGTGAAGATATGCCTACCAGCTTCGAAGTGATGCTGGAAGATGGCGTGCGTGATGCCAGCGTCTTGTCCTGAGGGACGATTGAATACCTGCGATCACCTCTCATCACGTGAACTTCCACACGATCGCTGCATGTGTACGACAATTTTTTTGCTTGCTTCACAACTAAGAATACCGTGCAGATTCGCAAATCTTGCATCGAAGATATGTCTTGACAAGTGAGCCTCACCGTGGTCGCCGGTGAACATATCCGGACTTGAAAAATGCAAAACTTACCAACAGGCTGAGCAGATAGAACATTTCGCCATCGTTGCTTACCGGCCCTAGAAGATGCTTGCCTCGATGAAGAAATGGCAGTGCGTCAATGTCGTTAGGCTCCCGCTTCGTATTACTCTTTTGGCGCTACCGCCGGGACTTTAAAGGCACTCAGCCTCCAGAGCACACACCCTGTACATCTACTACTGTGCCTAATACCTTTGATGTTGATTGAAATGGTCTAAGGTGCTGCTAGGTGACATGCGGGCACAGCCACCGGGTTTCCAAATGTAGTCACCGTCAGCTCCACCCTAGTATCAGCCTTGCGATGAGGCTGAACGCAATGTACTAGGTTCAAGAGTCGTATATAAACTTCAAAGATGATGAACGGTACATAGCCATCACTTCCATTCCATCTGCCTCTCGTCCAATTCAACCATCTTACACATCCGCAAGCGCATCCAAACATACACTACACTTTCGAATCGCTTTCCACACACGTCTACTGCCTGAAAACCTCGCCCGACTCGACCAAACTCCGCGTCACATACATTTATCTGTAATTTCCAAACGCTCAGAGTCAGCACAATGGGTCTCTTCAGCAGCTGTTTCGGCAAGAAAGCCAAGCGTCAAGACAAGAAGCTAGCTGGAAAAGGAGGCGCAACCTCGGATTATACCTATAATCCGACTAGCAACACCACAGGACTTGCGAACACTACCTACGCCGCCCCAGCAGCATATAGTGCTGTCGAACCTCCAGTGAGCGGAGCGCTGGATTGTGACCCTCCGAGCACTCATCATGGTGGAGGCGGAAGTAGTGGAGGAGATGGTGGGGGATACAGTTACAGCGAGGGAGGCGATGGTGGTGGGCATAGCGGAGGAGGATATAGTGGAGGGGGATATAGCGGGGGAGGGTATAGCGGAGGAGGAAGTAGTGGAGGCGATGGAGGAGGCGGCGGTGGCGGAGGCGGTGGTGGGGGTGGGGGTGGAGACTAGCTGTCACGGACGGAGTCTTTCTCTCCAAGTTTATTCCTTTTAGATAGAAGATCGATCTGATATTTGCCGTTGAATTCATTCATTTGCATACTCCAAGTCGGTCTTTGCCATTCACAACTCTGAGTCTCCCTTATGTTGGCGATACCAGTTGCTTCATCGAACGACAGTATTCGGGACCCTCTGCGACAATTCCCTCACTTTTGTTTTACAAGGAGATGTATTTTCGTGGATTAGTCACGTTGATGGGCCTTGTATACCCATTCGACCGAAGAGCGTCGCGAACTCACTCATGCTCTCGTCCCACCAATAGAAGCCGGTAAATTGTTTTCGGTACTATCCAAATTTTGGCAAGACTTTACTCGCATTTCAAGGTGCAAGAGTTGGCATCACCACCTGTGGAGACGCGCCACAAGTAATTCATGATGCAGGCTGTAGATCGGTCGAAGCCATATGCCTGTTGTATCCACTCCAGATTCCAATCGAGACCTTCTTGGCCACTCGGATTGAGCGCATATCCATGTTTCGAACTTTCCATCTCGCTGGGCCAATCCTCGACTCTGCCGTAGCCGTTTATCATGATATCAGCACGTTGCTTGTTCTTGATGCTTTGGTCTTTCCATGGTCAAGACATCGTGAATCAGTACGCAGGAACTGCTAGTGGTTTGTGATCTTTGGATGGCAATAATGTGGTAAGCTATCGAGGACTTCGGCAACCAGCGGTTTCTGGATCTCAAGCCTTTTTTCTCGGCTTTGATGAGCCTTTATCAGACCAAGAGGCCCATTGCAGTGTCATGGGATGGAATTTGGGCGGGTCAAGCGTATCATCCAACCATATGTAACCAACCGGTCTCCCACGACCATTAATGATCACGTCCACATTGTCATCCCTACCATAGGGAGCAATGTATACACCTGCTTTTTGGAGCTCACTGCGAGCCCGTGTCACATCTATCCGAACAGTATTCAAGGCGAATTTGGCTTCAACAGGTAGGTACATCGTCATTGCTGCTTTGGTGGTGAGAAGCGTCCCTTATCCTGACCACGATCGGGTAGACATCATCCCAGTTCCCTCTGTACACAAGGCGCTTCGTCCTGATCCTGATGTCTTCCAGATATAGGGCTCTCCCATCTAGTGACTCGAAGTCGAGGTACAAGGGGTTCACGTTGTGTTTGCTTTGGAGTATCATCCGCTCGGGTATATATCTTGTGTCACTGATTGAGAGCCATCGGCTTAAATTTTCAGTATCGACGACTTGGAGAGGGTTCGTTCGGAATCGGAGGTGAACAGCGAAATAGTTTTCGGTATAGTATGAACTGTTCTCATCATTGTGTATGAACCGATTCACATACAAAAGTCCTGGAGCCGAAGACTTGCTTTTGATATTCAGGTCTACAAGCTGAGTCTCGTCGTGGCGAAGGATATAATCAAAGATCCGACGCTGGAGGTGGGTATAAGGATGTCGGCGTTGTCTGTGGGTATCAAGGTTCACAAGGTTTGGCAGTGGTCTCGTTAGACTCTGACACCTGTTTCCGTCAAGCTGAAAGTCCATTCGATGCTCAAGGCAAGGCTCGAACTTTCTCCATCCTGAATCAATATAGTGGTAAGCATGAGTTGCTCCCTTTGGACAGTATGGCTGGCCAGTCGAGCGGAAAAGAGCGATCCCTCCAGTGCCATTGCGTCGGATTACGACATGGCTAAGCAGTCTTTCGTACTTCCGGATATCGTTGTCCCGTAGCAGGGAGTCCAAGATCTTGTTTGCAGTCGAAACATGGAGTACCTCTCCAATTTCGCCTCTCTTTCGGAGCTGGCAGGGATATCTCTGGCTGGAGAGTCCACTAGAAGCCGTGAACTCAATCTTTCCGGACCAGCGCCGACTCCATAGAACTCTCAAAAGTGGTAAAACTTCTATGCAGTTATCTTGCGTAAACGGAGTGCAAAGACCATTGATCTCGAGGAGTAACCTGGAGAGTTTCGTGATCTGTGATCCAAGGGCCACAATCCAGTCTGCACCTTGGGCAAGGAAAGATCCAACGAACTGATGTTGATCTTGATCTTCGGGTCCAAAAGTGTTGCAGTACCGTCCTATCATTGCAAAGGTATTCTGGGCGAAGAAGATCGACGTTGCTTCATAATAAACTTGGCGACAAGTAAGGAAAAGGTCAAGTCCGGGCAATGTCACAGGAGCGAGATCGGATGGACGGTCGTCAAAATGTACGTCATCATGTCTTTGGACTATTCATCGGTGATCAGAGTTTTGTTGCAAAAATAAAGCGAACACATGGTTACCGAGTGGGTGATCAATCACCGTCAAATCGCAATTCTCATCTCCTATATGGCGGTGTAGGCGTCCGGACATGATCATCAAGGGACTTTCGAATACCAGCGCAAAAGAGTAGATTTTGTTTCGCAGCTCAGCTGGCAGATGGAACAAGGACGGAGCTCCGGGCCTCGCAATACGGGACGTCGCCGTTTGTATTGGAGCCGGCATCGGGACGATAGGTGCCGGAGCTGTGAAAGAAGTGTTCATTTTCTTCTCGTTTCACGTATTGCGATAAAGGTGCGATCACGATTATTATAAGGAGATGAGATAAGAAACGATCGTGACGCGGAATGAGGTTCAACCGCTGAGGCTGAGTTCCCATCGCGCTAACAGCAACCTTGGGGACCGCCTGGAGCTAAACTCAAACAGTCACTTCTTACTTCTCGAAGAGTCACACTTGGTAGCGCCCCTTCTTTCATCGACGGCAAGCAATTTCTGGTTCAGCTTAGGACATTACTCCCCTTGAGCCATTCTGATCGCAAACCTGTCAGAGTCCACTTCCAGCTGTACCATGCGACAGAATATAAAGCACGAGGAATCACGAATGAGGTCACCACAATATTGCAGAAAACAAGTGCGGCATAGCAATACGGCCTAGCTTGATCAAATCACATGGGCATTTTCCCGCTACAGTCCCCATGTTGATTAAATCTTCTTGTCTTTCAGAAGTGGCGACCAGAGCATTTCTCTCCCACAGTGACATCGCAGAATGTATTGGATCCATCACGTCAGGGTCGACAATTTCAAGCATCAAAAGCACGTGTCACTGTCATTTTGCTAATCACGTCGTCCACATCGACCTCACTAGCAGATCACTTCGGCTCAAAACGCACACTAATCCGATGTAATCCCTCGTGCCGTTCGGATTATGTACCCGCCTCCGCCACTACGGTCCACAATTCCCATGTATTCACGGGCTTAGCCGCCCCTAATCCCCTGTGTAACTCCTGTATAACATATTGCCGCAACCCCTCATCTCGCACAAGGATCATCGTTGCGAACGACATGCGGGTCCCTGATACTACCCTAACGTATCTCGTGCAACGCATTGTACTACACGCGAGTGCCTCATCAGCCGCGGAATAAAGTGGTTCCTTGAAGAAGCGGTAACGTCTGCATTAGGAGCGGTGTACAGGCCGCACGAGCTGTGTAGGGAAAGACAAGGATCACATCGTTGCGCACGCCAGTGATACTCTGGCAATGCAATGCACGCGCAGCCAGGCTACTCGACCCGGACCAACCATCACGCACGGGTTTGGCCCACATTGGTATTATATTGTGATTTTGGTTACTGATCGTACATGTGACTTGCGTCGTGTTTTCTCCTTTCCCAACCAAGTGCGAACTATGCGATACGGACGACATGAGTGACCCTGGCGTTTTGTCTGCTTCTGCTGCGGGAAGTGACGGTTGGTGGTAAGGACATGTTGGTACACGAACTCGAATGGAGCGGTCGTAACGTGTGGCCTGGAGCGCTGATGTCAATACACAATCGTGAGGTGGCAAATGATAATGCTGGAGCCAATGTAGAGAAATGCGAGTATTCGCGCAGGTAGGCATTGTCGTAAACGTCTGGGGAAACGAAGGAAAATAATACTTTGAGGCGTCCATGGGTTTCCAAGGCTCGCGCGGATTGTTGTAGGAGGAGGGGCTGAAGCGGAAGGGGGACGGGATCTTGGCGAAAGATACACTGCGTGAACTAAAGCTTTTAGAAAGACGTATCAAGACTTCGCATCGACTCGCGCTGCATTGGACCATTACGTTTCTGGAACGAATCCCGTTGCAGACTCTCTGGCATCGAAGAGCCTTGCATCGACTGGTGTGCCAACGGCACGTATTGCTTTCCGTTCACAAGCTTGCAATCGTCCGAGCCCTCGTCGCCTAGGGCGTTGTGATTCATCGAATTGAACGTGTTGTAGCTGTACAGGTTGGTATGCGAACCTTGCCGTGTAAGTTGTCCAGATGTTCTGCCTTGGGAGCGATTCTCCCGGAAGTTGGAATACTTGTTGCTTGGGGCCGAGGCTGTCATGGCTTCCAGAAGTGTGGATGTACTGAAGTTGAGTTCGGGAGATGTTGAGGTGACCGTAGTACCCGCGTCACCCTCAATTGCAGTGGTTGCAAGTATTTCAAGCGCCCCATCTATGGCCGACGGGGCCAGCGCAGAATTAGTGATTGACGTCGCAGTAGTCGAGTTGACAAGAGATTCGGTGTTGGGATTCCATGGTTGTATTGGCCTCATAAATGATGCGCTACCTCCTTGGCTGGATCTCAATCGTTGATCTTGTAAGTTATCAACAGCGTTCCGTGAAGATTGAGCTGGATTTGGCTGTGGGAATGGAAGCTGGCGAGCCACTCCATCTGGCGCACAGTATCGGCGGTGAGGCCTAGATGGAAGTGCCGTTTCTAGGGATGACATGTTCATTGGCGAGAGAGGTTCGCTGGGAACGGTTATCCGGTGCTTATTGGGCGTGTATGGTAGACCGTACATGGCCGTATACGGGTCCTCGTCGTAGTATACATTGCTCGCTTGCTGTAATGGCCTTCCAGATGTGTATGCCCATCGATAGGATGCATCATAGAAGTTTGAATGTGGGACAGACACATTGTTGGGCAGAAATGATGTTTGTTGTTCCAGACCATATGTCTCGACCGGAGATGTGTCCCCGGTGTATGGTACAGTCCAGGTCGAAGGATATATTGGCTTGGTGTCAATGAGCGGATAGGTCCCACTTGATGTTGGACGAGCATATGCATGTTCGTTGGCAGGCATCGAGTATAGCGGGGCCATCGCGGTGGAATTGGCCATTCCCGTCAAGCTCTGCGCCAGGTGAAAGTTGTCGATGACCTTGTGTACGTTGTCTGATCCGACCTAGTTTGGTTAGGATGCAAGTTCATGGATTGATTCAGATACTTACACGATGGAATTGACAAGAGCTTGGCTCCACTCCAGCTTGTCGGCAACTACTACATCCAGCACCGTTGCCTGGATCTCCGCTGCATCGAATCTTCCTCTTTCGGCAACGAGCGCACTGTGAACAAAGTCAGCTTCGAATTTGACGGACGCTGTAAAATTTCAACATTTGGCTGTTTGCAAACTTTGCATGGTTGATCGAGGAGAGAAATCATGGACAGCTGGCACTTACAGCTACAGCTATGCGACGTCGCGAAGCGCCAGGATCATATGGGTTATCGTCCCGCTCACTACCAAGTCGATCACGGTTACCGCCGACTGGGCCGCCGTACTGAAAGCTGCAGGGATCTGTCCTGCCAGCATGCGATAATGCAAAAGAGGTGCTGCGCTCGTCACAATAGTAATCGGGAAAGGTGACGCCGCTATGTGGCGCATAGCGACGGCCGAGACCATAATCCATGGCGGACATGTTAGCAGCCTGTGATTAGGTTAGAACATCCATTGAGTCATCTCAAAGCAGGCTAAGACACGGACCGAGATAGGTATCGTTGATAACGTGCTAGGAAGTGAGACAATCGCTCAAGTACAAAGTGATTGGTGTCTCAAAACTATCAACTCTTTGTTGTACTCAGGGACCAAATGCGCGGAAGAGAATGTCTTCAGAAAATAGTTCTGTAGTTGAAACGTCAACTGGTGAGCAGATCAAGTGGTGGTCTGTCGGAAAAGTAAGGTTTATAGCCAAAACGAGACAAAGTTGCATCAACTCTCTGATCGATTAGAAAAGAACAGTCACAAGATCATGTCAACCTTGATACGTGGCAGATCTGGAATCAAATTGAAGTATTGAAGGAGGTCACTGGTTCTTTAGGAGGGAGTCCTGGACAAAGTTGTTTGTATGCTGTCGTGCACGGGCATGATGGCACAACCCCTGTGAACACTGCATACTCTACCAGATTCCCGAGGTGCACATCGTCTAGCCAGCAGTGGTCTGAACTTGCGTGGGACATGGTACAAAAAGGCCGGGGTCATGTTGAAATTGATTCCACTCGACAGCGCCTTCAACGGAAGCGATGGGGCGATTCAGACACGTCCAGAATGGCCCCGATGGCGCATCCCATTAAGTATTGTGAGGCGGTTGTACAGTGATCTCCATGTTAGTTTCCATAATTCGGGGGTCGATAGCACAGCACAACCTGATTCTACCATCGATTTTGGCTGACAAGGACGCGTTGTACAGTCGCAAAAGGAGACCGAATGTGCACACATCTCGTGCCGTAGTATTCTGAGACGAGCTTCATGTAGTTGATAAGTGCCCAGCGTTACAAACCAGACATTTGGAGGCTTGGAGATCCCTATGGTGTAGAACTCATCTAGTTGCTGTAGATAAGCAAGACCCATGTGACCTGTCTGGCTGGTATCTATCCATGCCAGACCAGAAAAGATTGTTTAGGTTAGAACAAGGTCCGGGAGTCTACCGGAACACTGCTGAAACGTATATGCAAGCGGGCGTCGATCCGCTGAAGCTGTCAGAGCAAATGCTGCCAATGGGAGCCAAGGCTGTAGAGTACCGTAGCGCATATGGCAATCCTGGTTCTTTGGCGTTGTGCCACGAATGTCGTGAGATAGCTGACTTACACTTTGCTCGACCGTGACATATCATCCCTGCACTCGGCCCTAGATGGTACCGGCTCCAGGACCGAGAAGAGTCGGAACATCCTGCATACATCGGGGAAGCTAGATGGAGGTGCCGACGGGATCTAGATGAGAAAAGCTCGCATCGGGCACACGTCGTGTCTTTCGACTATTTTCCCAATACAAGGCTGGTCCGTACCCAATGACAAGAATGAGGAGGCTGAAAATGAGATGAGATCAGGCGGTCCGTACCGAATACGTCGAGACATGTGTATGCAAAAGTTGCAGGATGGTATTGCCACTTCAAGACTGATACCAGCCATTCCTCACAAATTGAGGTCGTGAGTGCACGCACCCTGCCAAACCGCAGTCGGAGTAGAGATCAGGCTGGCGCCCGGGCTGTAGCAAACAATTGTATCCACGAGCGGGATCCGGAAGACATGGAGTTTTGGCTCTGCCACGATCCTGGCCATCTGGTAGATCGCTTCGACTGTAGTCTGTAGATGCATTGCTAGATGCTGGATGTAGAAAGTACCCACAGGAACGGTTGACAGTACAATGACAAGCTTAGTGAAGTTACTACAGCCAGCCTTTGAGAAATCATCGAGGAGGCTCGTGCATGCGACGGCGAAGTGACGGTGTGACTGCACGCGCAATCATCACTTATGCTGTGCGCATCTCAGCAGATCTGTTTTCCAACGCGAGACGCAAGCCATGTCCAGCCTATGCTCAACACAACAGCAGTTTGTGCCAGTCTCAAGCGTAGCAAACTTGAGAAGGCCGAGACTAGGACTCTTGACAAAGCCCTAGGCGATGCTCTAGACAATACTCCACCAAACTGCGAGGATAGCGATGATCTGCGGTGTCGTTGTACAGCTAGCGGCACCCCCACATATTTTGCAAGCACTCCATTGGACGAGGAAGTCGCAACGATGTGAATGACCGGAAGACAAACGCAGCGGCATCCCGTAATCTCTACAAGGGGCATTGCCGCACGGCAGACCAACAAGAATTTTCGAAACGGGCCGCTCACAGCAAGGAATTCCATAATTGCGCACCTCTCGGTCATCTCACGGATGACTGCCTAAACTGACGGTGCTCTTCCTGTCCCCCCGTCCTTCTGTAGCGCGGTGACGGCAAGTGAAGCTCCATGGTACGCGCTTCTGGAATGAAATGCGAGCGCGTTTCGATGAGGCGGTACTAAGGGAGGGCAGACCCACTCGTCACTCTGGATATCTGTGGAATAAGATGCTGGAGAACGTGGTGCAGGAGTATTGGAAAGCAGCTTGCAAGACGTCTGAAATGGAGAGTAGTGTTACGGCAGTTCTGGGCCGGAGTGCCGCTGTGCGAAAAGGCGAGTTACGTCAGATCATGTGATCAGTGATGAGACCCGTGCTCGACGCTAAAGAAAGTGCGGCGCGTCGCTCGCCAGGAACCGCATCTTTTGCGACAAACACCACAATTCGGCACGAGACACTGCGAACCATGTCCGTGCTTCTGGAGACGTCACTTGGTGACATTACCATCGATCTGCTGGTCGACGACGCGCCGAAATGCTGTGAAAAGTAAGTCGATCCAATCCTTGTGCGCGCCCCGTGTGCTCTGCCTGCCATCCACAACATGTGCATGCTTGGGCCCGCTGTCTTTCCAAGCTGAGCATAGAACAGACACTGACAGCTGGCCACCGTAGCTTCCTCAAGCTCTGCAAAGTGAAGTACTACAACTTTGCGCCCGTGCATAGTGTCCAACCCAATTTCTCCTTCCAGACCGGCGACCCTATTGGACCTAGCTCCACCGAGAGCGATGGCGGCCGCTCGATCTGGGGTCTGCTTGACCCAGCGCAGGCCGCGAATAAGACATTCGAGCCCGAGTTCAAGCCGAAGCTCAAGCACGCAGAAATGGGCACCGTCAGCATGGCGACCGCGCCGAACCCAGACAATCCGGATGAACGCTTGGCCGGCAGCCAGTTCATCGTCACACTGGGACCAAATATAGACTTCTTGGACGGCAAGGCCGCGATATTCGGCACGGTCGTCGAGGGCTTTGACACGCTCGAGAAGATCAACACGGCATATATCGACGACAAAGGTCAACCACTGAAAGACATCCGCATCTTGCACACAGTTGTCCTGGATGACCCATACGCCGATCCCGCTGGCCTCGTGGAGCCTCCCGAAAGCCCTGTACCTTCTGCCGCGCAGCTCGCCACCGTACGTGTCGCCTACGACGAGAACATTGAAGCCGAAAACGATCCAGAGGCGCTGGAACGGGTACGCAGGGAACGTGAGGCGCGAGCACAAGCACTCACGCTTGAAATGGTTGGCGACTTGCCTTTTGCCGAGGTCGCACCACCTGAGAACGTGCTGTTTGTGTGCAAACTCAATCCGGTCACGCAGGACGAAGATTTGGAACTTATCTTCTCTCGCTTCGGCAAGATCTTGAGCTGTGAGGTCATCAGAGACAAGAAGACTGGCGACAGCTTGCAGTATGCGTTTATCGAGTACACAAACCAGAAGGACTGCGAACAGGCCTACTTCAAGATGGATGGCGTCTTGATTGACGATCACCGTATACACGTCGATTTCTCACAGAGTGTCTCGAGGATCGCTGACGACTGGCGGGACGTGACGAACATGAAGCGACGACGAGCAGCAGGTGGATTTGGAGGTATCGACAATCTCGAGAAGAAGAGGCAATACCGTGGAGACGCTGGGCGGCAGATTGTTTCGGACTCGGTAGTCGACAGACTCGTTGCTGATCGCGTGGAACCACAAAAGGACACTCATGGCGCAGGACAGGATAAGCCGAGGGACGACAGAGACAGGCGACGAGACGATACCCGCCGACGGGAACGAAAAAACGAATACCACGACGACCGCTTCAAACGCAATCGAAGTCGAAGCCCGAGGCGAGACGGACGATATAAGCCTAGGCGTCGCGAACGAACTCGAAGTCCACGGCGCGATCGGAGTCGGGACCGACACATGAGGGATGACCGAGACCGCCGGCGCTGAGTGGAACATTGCCTAAATATTGTATAAATAATGGATACCATTTCACCTTCACTTGCACGTCCCCATGCTCACCATCAAGCGCACTTCTGAAGCCTGAAGAAAAGCAAATGATTTCATTCCAATAGACTGCGGTGATTCGGTTATACAAGAGGACTTTTACTCTCTTTTGTCCTAGCAGCGCGTAAGGTCTCCGAAGTGAGATGCGCCATGACACCCATTACCTATTTCCCATGTAAAGCTTTCATGCCCAATCTGTGACTGCAAAAGAATGCCTTGAAAACGCCTGATTTATGCATTACTTCCCTTGTGTCCTTTGGCGTTGCAATCCTTGCCGCAATGTTCTTAACCCGCGACTGGTGCCTCTAGCAAACACCTTCGCCATGACTTCTCTGTGCTTGCGCATGAGATTTTGGTGGGCGATTATCGAGAATGTGCTACTTGACGCGTCCGCGGAAGACTAGTCGCGCACGCTGAGGCCAGAGCGATCCGTGAACATGCGCGTCGCAATGTTCATGGCGAGGAGTTCCTGGAAGAGGAGCTTGGCGGCATAAGGAATGTGGATCTGCGAGATACGCGTCTTGTTGTGGCAGGGTCTGCATTCGTACATGCCCTTCTTGATGGATCTTAAACAAATGTTAGTGTCAAGTCGATGGAGAAATGTATATCTGGACTTACGCAATAGGACTCATCAGTCCGCAGATGTCGCATACATGCACTGTATACGCATCCGAGACTGTGAAAAGACGCTCCTTGAGGAAAGCAGCGGCACCGTGCGCAATCATACAATCGCGCTCCATCTCTCCGAAACGCAGACCACCATCACGAGCACGACCTTCGACAGGCTGGCGAGTCAGGATTTGTAGTGGGCCACGGGCGCGGGCGTGGATCTTGTCGTCGACCATATGTCGCAGACGCTGGTAGTACGTTGGTCCCAAGAAGACTTGGACACGCATCTTCTTGCCGGTGTGGCCGTTGTACATGATCTCAAACCCACGCTTTTGGTACCCGGCTTGCTCGAGCAGATCAGAAATTTCGTCAACGGTAACCTCAGTGAATGGTGTGGCGTCACCCTCTTGACCAGTAATGGCACCAACTTTGGAGAGAAGACACTCGACCAAATGGGCAATTGTCATACGAGACGGAATGGCATGAGGGTTGATGACCAAATCAGGAGTCAAGCCCTCACTTGTAAAAGGCATATCTTCTTGCCGGTATGTGATACCAATGGTACCCTTCTGTCCGTGACGAGAAGCAAACTTGTCGCCAATTTGAGGTACCTTGGTCGTACGTGTGCGGACCTTGACGAAACGAAGGCCTTCGGTGTTGGTGGTGAACAAGACTTGGTCGACGATACCGTTCTCTGTGCTTCGCAGAGGCGTAGACACGTCGCGCTTGGTATGTAGAGTAGTCTTCTGGCCCAGCTCTTGGGCATCAGCTGCTATTGGCGCCGTCTTTCCGATGATGATATCGTCACCAGAAACACGCACTCCGGGGGCGACAACACCATCGTCGTCGAGCTTGTCGTAAGTTCCGCCCTTCAGTCTTAGAGTGTCGGCACGAGTCGGCTTTTCGAATTGCTCCAGCACGTTGACACCAATGCGCTTCTCTTGCTCGGTATACGCACGGTAGAACAGACTCCTGAAAAGACCACGGTCGATACTGCTTTGGTTCATGATGACGGAATCTTCTTGGTTGTAACCAGAATAACATGCGATGGCGACGATGGCGTTTTGACCAGCAGGCAGCTCACGGAACTTGAGGTACTCCATAGAGCGAGTTGTGGCCAGAGGCTTTTGCGGATAATAAAGGACGTTCATCATCGTCTCCATACGCAGAGCATAGTTGGTCAGGGCAACACCCATGGCTTGCTTACCCATGGCAGACTGGTATGTGTTACGGGGCGACTGATTGTGGTCAGGGAACGGAATGATACTGGCGCATATACCCAGAATCATAGCAGGATGAATCTCGCAATGTGTGTAGGCGTGGATGCGAGGGTCCGGCTTGGGCTTGATACGTCGAAGACGCTCCTTGCCAAGATTGGCTCGCTCGCTCGTTGGGAGACCCATCTTCATGCCTCGCCACTCGTCAAGATCCTCAGGTGAGAACGTAATCATAGCAGTCTCCTCTTCCTCAGCATCAAGGTACTCGATCACACCGTCTTGGATGAGTCCCTTCCATCCATAGGTATTGTCAGCGATGTCAGCGTCACTCCAGCCGGCGCGAGTGTCGCTATCCAACTGCTCCTTTACAAGGCGGTTACTGATCTCTCTGTCGAAGACCAATTGGTTGCGGTTGGGCTTGGTAGGATTGTTCTCTACTACGAAGAGAGGTCGCATGACACGCCCAGCGTCAGTGAAGATCTTGAATTCCCGGTCACGGATATCACGAATCAAGCTCATTTCGTACGAGAGAGTTCCGTTCCTTCTCAGCTCTTGAACCACAGAAACGAGCTGTTGCGCTTGAGAATGGACACCAACCCAGACACCGTTTACGAAGACCTTCGTAGCTTCTGGGTTTTGGTTCTGGTCGTATTCCTCAAGGAGTTGCATGTTTCTTTGTGACATGAAGTCGATGATCGGGGTAGCATCACTACCGACACTGACGTAGCACATGAGGGACAAGTTCTTGACCAGACCACAGGCCTGGCCTTCTGGGGTTTCAGCAGGGCAAACAAGACCCCAATGCGAGTTGTGTAGCTGACGAGGCTTCGCCAGCTTACCGTCACGACCGACTGGCGTGTTCGTCCTCCGCAAATGGGACAATGTAGATGCATATGTGTAGCGGTTCAACACTTGAGATACACCCGCTTTCGCAGATGCAGCCTTCTTCTGGTCACCCCAGTTACCCGTGGCCAAAGAGTATTTCAGGCCATTTGTGATGATGCTGGCCTTCACAGCCATTTGCACGTTGAAGTCCGTGCTGCTCTCGACGCATCGCTGAAGATACTTGAAGACGTCCTTAGTCAACTTCAGGAAGAGAATACGGAACAAGTTTGCGACCAGCGGTCCTGCCAGATCCAGTCGTTTCTTTCCGAAATGATCTCGGTCGTCTTCGTCTCGGCGCCCGAGAACACACTGCAACAGTCGGTGGATCATGTAACCGAAAAAAGTAGGCTTTGCGAGTGTCTTGTCCTTCCTTTTGAGAAATATGAGGTAGGAATTCGCGCTGCATGATGTCCCGCGCGAACTTGAGACGTCGGTCCCTGGTACCCTGGTTGGCTCCACGCTTGGCGATGAAGTCGAGTGCAGTCTCCCTGTCCTGTATCACCGCACCCTCCTCGATGCTAGGCTTCAGTAACTCCAGCATCTGTGTGTCGGTGCGGTCGTATACGATGTGGCTGAGGATTTCTTCGTCGGAAACGATGCCGAGAGCACGGAAGACGATGGCCATGGGCACTTCCTGCTTGATATATGGGAGCATAGCGTATGCGAACGGTCCAGGAGCTCGCTTGCCCTGTCCGGGATTGCCCAGTGAGGTGTCGGCCCATTTGATGTTGAAAGACGAGATCAGACGAGTGCCCTTTTCGACGGCGCTTCGAATCTCAGCTGTCCAGGGAACGTTGCCCTGCTTCTTCCGGAAGACCTGCACAATGTTCGCCGCACTGCGCTCCTGTGCGATAAGGACCTTCTCACTGCCGTTGATGACGAAGTAGCCGCCCTGATCGTAGGGACACTCGTTGAAGGCGAACAAGGCCTCATCAGACTGGTTGCGTAGATGGCAAAGCTCTGATCGCAGCATGACGGGCAGCTTTCCTATAAAGACCCGCGCTGACTCCTCGTCCATCGGTACATCCTCGCGCTCCCATTTGATCTGCGTCGGACCACCCACTGTGTTGGTGACTTCCATATCCTCGTCTTCACCTTCAACGACCACCTGCGTCTCTTTCGCAACCATTATACGATTCGAGATATCCGCCAGCATAGCGCCCGAGTAGGTGAGATTGCGCAGACGCGCCTCGTGCGGGAAAAGCGCCACGGTAGTGCCATCGCCTTCTGTGTGCGTGGGTCGCGCGAGGTAAACGCGCCCAAATTTGATCTCGTACCGCCGCTTGATGATGGGGTCGCTATCCTCGTCTGGGTCGTAGGGCGTGTTCTGCTCGAGTATTACGGTGCCGTTTTCCTTCACTATGTCTTGTATTGTGTTGCGTGTAAATTCGTCATATGAGTCCAGCTGCTGAGATACCAGACCCTTCGTGTCAAAGAAAGAGCTGATGACGGCCCAGCAGTCTTCCGAAGTGATCTCTCCACCCTCGTCATCCTCGTAGTCCTCGACGTCGTCAACGTATTCGGAAGCCATGATTGCGACGGTGGCTATAGAGAAGCTGCGCAAGGAGAGGGAGGGATAGGCGAGGTGAGGGCGGTTGCAGATGGAGGAGGATGAGCTCCTTGTCTGTTGGTCTGGTCGCGACGGGCGGGCGACGCTCAAAGAAACCGGACGGAGCTTAGTTTCGCCGAGCCCTTAGCGCGTCGCTCCCTCACCTCCCGCATCGTCGTGCCGCAACCCGTCAACAGCACTCCACGACTAGATGTCTTCAGATCGCAAAGCATCGCATTACATCTAAGCTCGACCGTAATCTTGATGATCGATCACATCCCGACGATTACCTGTTTCTCCTCGGTCTTCGCTCGGAGAACAAGCCGGTTCCCTCCAAACGCCCTACCAAAGGGTCAATGTGCGCATCAGTGTACCCAGCCCATCACGAAAGCCCCAATATAGGGTATCTCATCGGACTAGAGAGTGGTTAACCCACCAAAACCCCATATATGGATCTCCCGGGGTCTGCTCGATGTTGACGACCTTGGACATGCCTTTTCTGCTGAACTTATGCTGTAATTGATTGACCCCATACATATCCATGCTGGATGTGTGTGGCATTGCTCAAAATAACTCAGTAAGATCACCTGAGGGAGCAGGTTTGACATTGCACTTTTGAGTGAATGTATGCCTTCTGCTTTCTGGCAGGCAGGCAGACACGCAGCATGCTCCAATTTGAGCTTGGGTCACTTCTGCGCATTTCTTAACCTTCGCACTGCGCTTCCAAATCAATCTAAACACACTGCGGCTCCCAACTCTCATCGTCAACTACACAGCATCCAAGCTTGCACAACATGAGCATCCTCTCTAACTGCAAAGGCCCGCCAGTTGCTGCGCCCAGGTAAACACCCGAAGATCAATAAAGCTGGGCCTTCAATGCTAACACATATTATAGCACCTGCTTCAATCACCTTGACGTCATGACTATCACCGTTCGAGAGGGGGTGAAGAGCAAGGAGTACCATGTATTCCACGGACTTCTCACCTGGCACTCCGGCTATCTCGCCGCTGCTCTCAGTCCTACCAGCGGTTTCCACGACAGTGGTACCAACTCATTTGAATTCATTGAAGACATCGAAGTCTTCGACACTTTTACCTGCTGGCTCTACACTGGCAAACTGGACGATGCTTCCGAACCCATCAGCGCAGCACGCCCACCGCATCTCTCACCACTAGTACTTTCCAAGATATGGGTATTTGCTGACTTCCACATCATCCCGGCTCTCGGCAACGCTGCTATTGATGCGCTTCATGAGCATCAAGCCCTGTTGTGGGTCACACCGAGTCCAGTTATCAAATATGTTTACGAGCACACGAAACCTGACTCCCTTCTACGCCGGTATCTTCAAGATGCTTTCACAAAGACGATGACCCTGGAAAGTGTAATGAGTAGAGACAAAGAAGAACATACAGTAGAGTTCTTGCATGATATCTTACTCGTCATTGCGAGGAGAAAGAAGGGCGAGAAGCTGGAGAGGATGCAGTGGGCAAAGTTGGATAGGTGTAAGTGGCACGATCACTCTGGCCCTGGAGGCAGGCTAAGGATGGAGTCGAGGAAATGAAGGTGCAATTGAAGCGCGTGCAACCTTAGGAGAGGGCCCGGGGCGACATTATGTATTCGGCACGTGATCACGCGTACTAGCGTCTTGGTACCATCTAATGCATGTAATCGTCTTTCAGATCGTTCTTTCAACGTGCAATTCCCAGCTCACCTTTTCGCAACACGAGACGTCGACACGCAAGGAAACTGTGGCTTCGTAAGAACTTCAGCAGGACAAGCACAGAATCGTCATCGTGGCAGCCGCTAGAGTGTTCACTTGCTCACTCGCTGCATGGCACTCACAAAAGCGGCCATGTGGTCATCGCGCAGAAAGCTCTACTGGTAGCCCACAACGGCACGATCAAATTCCCAAGAATCCTTCTCCAGGGAACATCTTCACGCAGGCATCGGAAACCCAATGCATTCAGGCTTGCCAACTGCGCCTGCATGGGAAGCTAGTCAGAGGGGCGTCCGATTCACCTTGTACGCCTGTCAGCGATCCATGATTGGTCACGCAGAGCCGCATCTCAAAGCTACCAAGATCGACAGTAAGACAGACAGTGGCCCTGCTCACACGACGTGTGCTGCAGCCCGTCTTTCCGCACGAGCGAATCAAAATTGCAGAACGCGAGGGCGTCAGAGGGCAAATTTGCGGCTTTTTCGAACATTTCACTTCGGTCATCAGGTGGGAGGGCACTCACCTTGTTGATCAGTGCAATGCGCTCACCTTGTTCAGCACGAGAGTGGGTACCCTCTATGGTCTGCAATTGGCAGGAAACCCCGGGACGGTGTCCTGTTGCTCCGCATAGAGAGCGCATCGTCGCGTGCAGCTTTCGAACAAGACTCGACGATCGAGCTCTAGGCATTTCCAGAGATTGTCTACGAATTTAAGCGTCTTTTAACAACGTCCGCAAATTACAAGCTCGCCTTGAGGTCCCTCTGTACACTAGCGAGCCGATCCCGCTCTGAAACCTCTTGGTGGTCGTTGCCCTCCAATCCAGACGTCTTGTTGGTGCTGCGCCGAGTGTACCACCCTCGTCGTCAGCAGCAAGTTCACCCAAGAGTGTGGCGCGGATCGATCGATCAAGCTAGGTTGCTGTGCAGTTGAACGCTTTGGTATTTCTCATAAAAAGTTGCCCGGTCGCCCTTTCGACGACCTCATCTCATCATATGTATCACACCTGTCGCATTCCCGCCGTTGTGGCCAGTCTCATCTCATCTCAAGCTGCCCATGGCACAACGTAACGACGGCAGCCTAGCGGACTGGGAAGACGGGTCCTTCTCGGTCGAACCCACACCATACAGTACCCACATGAGCGACCGGGGCGGCATTCCGCTTGTAGCTCAGCGACGTTTTGAGGGAGCATCCGCCAACAGCCTGCATCCCATCGCGGACCAGATTAGCGTTTATGCAAATAATGACATCAACGTCCGACCTGGCACCTTTCGTAACCGGCTCAGTGGCCAACAGGCAGCAAGCTTCAGAAACGATGGTTCCTATCGCCGTTCCGAGCATTCCGACCCCGCCAACACAGCGTGTCCACCTCCAGAGCATATCAACTCCACACAAAGTGATTTACAATCGATATCTAGTTGGATAATTGATGATAATGAATCATCGGCCGACCCGGGAATTTATAACAACCCGTCCACTGTCTTTGATTCTCTACCGCGCCAATACCACAACTCGTCTGACTACTCCGCGTCTCCATTCCTCTTTCAGATCGCGACAGAACCAGCACTCGATGTTTTTTCAGAGCCTGCACAGACAGAGGCTCTACCCGCCGTAGGCTGGGACTTGCGGGTAAGGCTTAACCATGCTTGATTTGCTGCGCGTCGCTGACACCTGCCAGGCTATTCGTCCACCCGATTTCCACGATCCCGCCTACGATTTGACCATCCGAGATCACTCCTCCGACAAATCATGTAAGAAATTCAGGCCATCCCCCAGCATTAGCGATTATTCGACAACTATCTCGCTCGTAGAGCAGCTTCGGCCATGCACCGTCTCTTCTGAAGTCATCGGGTCGGATCGATCACGCTCCGAGCAAACAAGCATCAAGCCGTATGGCGATCATACTGTATGCGAGATATGTGGTGCAAAGTTCACTGGCCGCTACGCACGAGGCAACTGCTCTCGGCATGTTCGTCTGTTGCACTCCGAGAAGCCAGCGCAACTAGGTTCGGACCTTGTCTGCCGCGTCTGTCACAAAAGGTTCAAGAGACAAGACGCAAGGAGGAAACATGAATGGCGCAAGCATGAGATCGGCGAAACTAAACCGATTCCACGACGACAACTTGCAAGCGCAGGCAAACTTTCGCACGCAGAGAAGCATGAGACGGGTAGCGACCATGGAACGGCAACTTGCACCACAGCCCTACCAGAGGAATCTGGCGTCGAGCTACCGTACTCCGTGCCTCCGAAGACGCACCGGGCATATGATCATTTCGCCAATGCTAGAATGAAGTTGGATGACCATGCGTACAATCTTTACTGCCATGTGGTGTTGCTCCAGTACCAACGCATCGTCGAAGCATTCCAGTTCGAGCAGTAAGTGGCTATCTCATTCACCGTTTCATTTTATGTCCCGAAACCATATGTGCGCGTGTCATGTGAGTCAGTAGAGGGGATATGTGAATGAAATTCTAACTTATTTAGTTCGGAGCTCCACGCCGCGTTCGTTCAGCAACTGCATGTCCTGAAAACTGAGCTACTCTCCGAACCATATGGCCAGTCAGACTTCAATCAACCCGCAAACCCTTGCCCAACTGATGCTCAACATCCCGACCACGAGCATGATGGAGGGGTTAGTGACCGCCAAAACAAGGGAAAATCCCCTATCAGCAGGCGCACTTCCAAAGCGTCGTCGAGATCACACCCGTACTCACACCGTCCAAGCAAGAAAACTGCTGACCCCTTGCTTGATGCCCTTGAACAATTCGACGTACCTGAATACCAGGAACTTGATTGTCCGATACATAAATGGCATCTCATGTATGGGCAGACATCGCCGTGCAATGGTTGCGGTAAGCCATACATGAACGGTGTTCGACAGCACTTACTTCCCACCTATTCGCATCAGCATCGGGCTCAACTTCCATTCATTCAACGTTGTGACAACTGCAAGGACGACTTTGTTGACGCACACATTTGGGCTCAAGGTGGCCATTGGGTCCGAAGACAGCAAGGAGCTGGTACTTGTCGCGCAAGAAGCCAGCCTCAGGGTAGCAGCCTCATAATATGGGCGCGCCTTTTCCTAAAGATCTATCCAGAAGAAACTCAGGTCACAAGTCCCTGTAAGTAATAGCCGTCTTCTAATGTTGCTGTTACTGACCTTCAACTCGTAGATCGGAACGATCAAAGGCTCCTCCCTGCCAACCTCGTTGCTTTGCTACGCAATGACATTGGCTTACCACAAGTTATGTCGCGAGTCAATCCTCCGACTTCACCAAACCCTTCTCTTACCCTACAACACCCCGAAGGACAACACGACCAGGGGACAGAGACGCAAAACTTGCAACAGCGCTTTGAACAAATGGAGGCTGAATTGGCCCAAAACGCCACTGTAGATACCCTTGTGTCACGAGCCTCGGAAGTGCTAGCCCAGTTCTTGGCTCAAGAGTTCACAGAGACGAATCACGAACGTGTTGACATTGATGCTATCAAAATCTACTATATCAATCGCCTCGACCAACTCCGTCAAAACGCTTGGGCTCAGCTTACTCAAGCACACCAGCCCCATCCTGAGTTTGACATGGAGCAAGCTTTGCTTGCACCCACAGGACTGATTCAAGCAGAGGTGCCAGCCTTCGGAGGCGCTGCCGACTTCCTTAACTTGCCTTACCAAACCGAGCAAACCTTAGGTACATCACACATTCCTCATGCCGAGATGGGGACACAGTCAAGCAGTCAAGACTATCATACAGGAGATGTATCCTTTGGAATCACTACATCATCACGCACCAGCCATGACCTCGGGCTTCCCTCAAATGACCAATCGCAACAGTTAGACGCGCAGTTTTGTTGTCTAGCTGATCTTACCGACTACTCGCACACATCCCACAACCACCGCCAATACCTGTCACCCCATGATGTCTATCTTCTTGATCAACCGGGCTCATCACGGTTACCTCAACGACTCGCTGCCAATTCGCTGATGTCGGAAGTCGACTCCATGATGACCACGCCACTTGACGCAGATGATCCCTTCTATTACGCGTCAATGGACCCCGAGTACGATATGACCTTCTCCGACGTCGGCTGAGGGCCATATGTATCAAACTAGACAATTCTTACTTGCATCTTTAGCGCCCCTGACGGGTTGTTGATGTACGGAGTTCAAGGCCAGTAGACGTCTTCAGCTTCGCATTTTGTGCCCTAAGCGCTTGCGTCTTTGCGTAGGTGTTGGTGCAGAGTGCTCTAGGCAGCTCGGTCTAGCTTTCCATTTCTCAATCACGCTTCATAGGGATTTCTGATTTCACATTCATGTTTGCTCATCACGAAAAAAAAGTAGGCTCTGTAACTTCTCGCCTTGCACACCGCGTTTCGCGCAGGTCGTTGAGGAGATCGTAACGTCGCATGTGCGTTGGAGGCTTAAATGAAGCCAACTAGAGCGCTTTGCATAGTAAAGCGAGTGGGAAAGGCGTTAAAAGGCGTTTCGTTTTCCACATACGTTTACTTCATTTCTTACCATACGATACCCTGTTATTCTTCATACGTATTTTCTTTCCGAATTCAGGCTTGTTAAGCATACGAAGTGCATCGCGTTTTTCTAGCGCTGTTGTCAAATACCATATATACGTTTCTTGAGATACCCGATCTAGTTGGAAGTCACGTATATGGCGGGAGGTTGAGCGTCTGGCTTCAAAAGTCATGAGCGCAATGTACACTTGACAGTCATATAGACGCTGAAATCAAGATGCGCAATAAAAAAAGCGCTATCAAACGATATCTGGTTACCCGGACGAAAAGATCGAAGCGTGGCTGGTGCACAGCCTCACTCTAGCAACCGTGCGCGAACTGACAGACGTTCATTTACCGAGCAGCGATGCAATCAAGCAAAGGCCAACTGCCACTAGCTTTGCTCTAAAGATAAAATTGCAGCGTGGCTCGTCCGCGGCCTTACTGTTCTGTGATCTGACAGACGTTTATTTTGGGAGAATACGGAATACGGAAGATTATTTACCGAATGAAGCCTAGCACGGATCGCTCTCACCCGTCTTTACGGTACCAGAAGCCTGGCCCAAGGGCGAGCGGTGGTTCATTCCGTGTATGTATTCGCAGCTAAAAGGGTTAAGAATTCATGGGATGGCAGTGAGGTTTGGTGGCACAGTCCATAAATGTGGGAACGAAGCCATGCAGATGCTAGAACAGATCGAGCGTGATGCTCAAGAATCTGGGGATGCATAGGTTCTCAGCCAATAGATAATGATTGGAGGATCATTCCCGAGATCCGCGCATGCGAAGGACGACCCGAAGCATCCGCGAGCCGGTGAACTCTAGCGGCAGGTAATCACTTTCAGATTTCCTCGGACCTATCTCGGGTCTAGAACCTTTGCAGACTCTGTCCACGTCTATGTGGTTGATAGGCACATCTCAAGGTAGATACGGACGATTTGGGGCTCATGCAATCTTTCAAAGACACGGTGAGGTCTGTCAGACCTCTTCTGATCCGCCGCTCAGCATGGATTCTGTCCATGTAAGCCGTGAGATAGATGACTATGGCGATGAGTTTCAAGATTATTTGAATAGATTGACTCAATCTCGAGGCGCAGCTAGTCCAGTTGGGTAAGGTGATCGGGGCTTCTCCATGTCCGCAGCTTACATCTGCAGTGAATCGCGAGAATGCAGGGTTTTAGAAGTGCATCTCCATTCGGTTTCGATGCATTATTCTTTTATGCTTGGTGATCAATTGTGTAGCTGACCAAACCTCTGGGTTTCTCACTGCAGCATAGCTTGGTATGAAATGTATTTAAGGGTTCATGTTCCCTCTCACCCTTCTCCAGCAAACACTTCGACATTCTCAGTCAGTCTTCAAATCCAAACACTCCGCAACTCTTCTTCATAACTTCCCACCAAGACTCTCAAGTCTAACCGGCTTTCTACACCATGAAATTCCTCTCTCTTGCCGCCTTCTTCGCTGTCTTGCCCGCTTTGGCAGCGGCCGTCGCAATTCCTGCAGAGCTTCAGGAGCGACAATGTCAAGGCCGTGGCGGTAGGATAGCAACTATTACGCCAAGAAGTACCCAACTAATCTTCTTCTAGGTCGCTGCGCCGGGCAATACGAATGCTGCGCCAATACCTACTGTGTTGGTAAGTCGCTCCACAACGTTTCTTCCAGCATACCGGGAGACCATTTTATGCACATGAATAGCTAAACTGTGTGTTTAACATAGAAATTATTTGTAACTCGAGCAAATTTTTTTGCGAGCCTCTTGGCGCCACTCGTTGTATAAACCCCGGCAGCGGCGGCGGCCGCCATTAGCTGGCCACCGTTGGGCGAGATATTCTCGGGCATATGGAAAGTCAGGACGCGGGAACAGCTGGAGCTAGCTCGTGGTATATCTTGTTTGCAATCTCAAAACAGTAGAATAGATGGAGCCGTTTTGCAATATTATATCTCTTGTTGATCTTTCACTTCTTTACTATAGCGCGTGTGAATAGAGGCAAAGCAGCTTGCCGCACAATAATTGTATTCGCACCTACCAGCATCCTATCTATTTCTTGAGAGTCTCATGAAGACATATGTGAAACCTCTATCTATCGTCTTTGAAAAGCGGGCGGGAAAAATCATGCAGGCGCCCGTGATCTCGAACTCTTTAAGTATCAACGCTCGCTCGTTGCTAGACACAGCGCAAGGTAGACCCAGTCGTTTTTTTGAGGACGTGATCTCTGGGCATGGCATTACCCGTGGAGATGTCATGTGCTATAAGGTTCCGTATTTTTTATAGTTACAAAGACAAACAGGGGGGTATCATCAATAAGTAAGCTAGACCAAAAAGAGATGGCAGTTGCCCTACCATTTATAACGTGCCCGTGCGCGTCATGCGCGGAGTCGCGTAACGTGCCTGTGCGCGTCATGCGCAGAGTCGCGTAATGCGCGCTGAATACTAAAAACGCATCTAACACCCTAACTTTAATAACTTATAACTTTACGACTATAGATCTAATTTAAGCTATAATTAAAGAAATTAATTCTCTATAACTAGGAGAATATTTTATATATATAGAAATTGCTGCAAAATATAATATAATATATTCTATATTAACTTAAAAGCATAAGAGTTAGATAAGTAATTAGAACTCTAAAAAAGTTACTTAGTAGAAACTTAACTTATAATAAGAGCTAGAACTTATATAATATATAGAAGGTCTTATAAAATAAGAGCTTCCTTCTATAAGAGAGATAATATAAAATTTCTTATTAGAGATTACCTAAGAGCTTATCTCTAAGAGCTAAGTTACCTATTTTATTAACTACTATAATATTTATTTTATCTTAAAATAAGCTACTAACGCTTAATTATATATGCATCTTAGCTAATTCTAAGATTAAATATAGACTCTACTTTAAGCTACTACATAGAAAGATAGAGAAGTATAATATTAAGCTAAGTAATACCTATAATATAGATAAGAAGAGTATCTTAATAAGCCTTATTAGTAGAAGTAAAAGAATCTTTTCTTAGCATTAATAAGATAAGAAAGAAGTTAAGGTACCTCTTTAGAATAGATTATATAAGTTTATAATAGTGCTAGCTTATTATTATGCAGATAAGAGCTTCTTACTATCTAGCCTTATTTATACTGCTAAAAAAGAGATAATATAATTATCTTAGGTAGATGCTATAGATATTAGAAAATACTAAGTTTTTATAATCTTAATATTAATAGAATAGAGTAATAATAACGTTAGTTTAGCTTAGCTTAAGTAAGTATTTAATTACTATACGAAGCAGAAAGCTCTCACTATAGAAGAAACTACTAGTTGCTTATTCTAGATAGCTATAGAAGTTACTTAATAATAGATTTTATAAGCTATTATAACTGTTATTATATCCTTTTTATAGTATTTCTACTTTATTTAACTTATATATTATAACTGCTTAACGTTATTCTATTTAAGCTGCTCTTATAGGCTTATATCTAATACCTTACTACCTATCTCTATAAAGCTTAGAAGCTTATCTCTATTACTAAAGATAACTTTTTTAAGCTATTTTAGAATATCTAAGTATCTATTTTTAGTAAGAAAATACTTATCTTAAAGACGTTTAAAATAATAAGAATATAGCTAAAGAACTCTAACGTTATACTTAAAAAGTTTACTTAAATGCCTAAATAATTACTTAGCTTATTAAGGTACTTATTATCTAATTAGCTATAAATAGAGCGTTTAGTACGTGCTATAGTAAAGAATCTCTGCTAAGATAAAGCTAAAAAGTTAAGCTTTACTCTTTATTAACTCTCTATCTAAAACTAGCTATTATAGCATAAAGTTAAGAGTCTATATAAAGCTCTAATATATAAAAAGAAGTATAAAAAGAAGAGCAAAGCTCTTAATCTTTAATAGCGTTAAGAGTACTATAGTAGAGCTATCTTATAGTCTTCTTAAAAGGTTAGAGAAGCTTATGCTAGAGAGAAGGTTAGAGCTAATAATAAAATAGAGAAGAAACTCTAAAAAGTATAAGCTAAGAAGTAGCGTAAGAAGGCTTAACTATAGTATTAAGTTAAGCTAAAGAAGAGGTATATAGAATAAGAGAGACTTAAGATAGTAAGAGAGAAAAAAAAAGCTAAAAAATAAGCTAAATATAAGCGTTAGAAATACTAATAAGATACTAAGAAAGCTATATAATTATTCTAAAGAAGTAAGCATAAAGCCTTATAAGTAGTCTTCTCTAAGAAAAAGCGTTAGAAATGCGTTAGAGATACTATAAGTAGTATTTAAGTTTTACTTACTCTATCTTCTCTACTACTCTAAGTAATATTACGTAGCTATAATATTAAGCTTCTAAGTAAATTTAAATAGTATAAAATAATTATAAAGTCCTATTTACTAAACTACTAAGAAATCTTATAATAATAGCTATTATATGCGTTATTATAGCCTTATTTTTGCAATCTTAGAAATAGTATTTAGCGCATATTACGCGACTCTGCGCATAACGCGCACGGGCACGTTAAGGTTCCGTCCAAGCTTCTAACAACACGAACTTTCACACTCCGTCCAATCTGCTATTCAGCATGGATCATACTCGTGCAAGCCCTCCAATAAAAGGCTATGTAAATTGGTTCGCGCTACTAGCCCAGTTGAGTAAGGTGATCGGGGTTTCTCACGCCCGACGGTGAGATGGCAGATGCGAGAGTGCATGATCTGGAAGTGCACAACCGTTCGATTCCCGTGCATCGCTGCGTCGATCGAGTGCTAAGCTGACCGTGCGTCTGGGTTGTTACCACGGCATAACCTGGCAAGACGTTATCGACGGTGTATATAAGGACCTGTCTTTCCCCTCACACTTCCTCAGCACAACACTTTGACATTCCAATCACACTTCCTCAGCAAACACTTCAATATTTTCATCAGTCTCAAGTTCAAACACTCCATAACCTTCTCCGCCCTTCTTCATCATGAAGTTCCTTTCCATCGTCGCTCTCGTTGCCTTACCAGCTTTTGCAGCCGCCGTAGCAGTTCCTTTGGAGCTCCAAGAGCGCACATGTAAAGGCCCTGGCAGTACGTAACCTCCTATCGTCCCTTAGAGCATCCTACTGATCTTCCCAGCCCTCTGCAGCGGAGAATACGAATGCTGCCCTAACCTAGATTGTGTTCGTAAGTCTTCCTGGAAAAAGTTCTCTATGCGCACATGGGTACTAATTGGACTGTTGCTGTAGAAATCATCTGCAACGACGTCCAATATTTCTGCGAGCCTAAAAATGCGGCTCCGTGCATCAACAAGCCTAACAGGCACCCGCCGACGCAGTAGCTGGACACTGAAGCGGAAAGTGAAGAGGAAGGGAAACGACGTGGCTGTTATTGTATTATCATTTGCTCGGGAACGCTGTCTAGTAGGAATATATTCGTTGGTCTTTAATTATTTCTTCACTGCAATGTGTATGAATAAACCGCGGGGTGCAAAACAGCTTGCGCTGTGAATGGCACTTCCGCAACGCGCAAACCACTTGTGGTAATGGAATGGTACACAGGATGATGCCGGCGCTTGTCAAGACGCGTGTTTTCGCTCATTCGCCATGCAACCAAGAAGCTGGGTATTATCATGAGTTTCACTCATAGTGTGTAGACTACTATACATCATAGAGACTGTCTTGCAGCCTGGTAACCTCCAACTCTACGCCCATCAACGCTCGCCCTCCATATCGCCCACACCAACTGTCAGCTCTGGAATGGACTTGCTTCGGCGCAGATCTCGAGGAACAGGCTTTGCAGATGCCGGCGCCCCGTTCCTGCCTCGCATAACCTGTACCGGGCTCGTGTTCGGCAGTGGTTTTTCCTGATGTAGGACGCCTTCACCACTTGACGGCGTGACTATTGTTGCGAGCCCAGTATGCGTTGAAGAATCATCTTCTTCCTCGCGTCAGTGCGACGTCGGATGGAGTATTAGCTGTTTCTATTCATCGCCCAAGGGAATGCGAGGGCCTTTGGAAGTCTTCTGGTTCTCGCGCATTCGAATTCGTTTCCGTTCTGTGGTAGTCATCTTGGATTAGTTGGGCTTCTTTACCTTTCTGCCCTTTGTCTTGTTTTCCGCCATTGCTGGAGGGGGTGTTGGAGGCTGGGCTTCTGAGGCCGTTCCGTCAATTTGCCGCTTGCGACTCAGTGAGCCTTCAGCCTTAGTTTCGTTGTCGATAATGAGGATAGCGACCTCGCGCACCCGCTGCTTGCTAATAGGTGGGCTTTCTCCAATTTCTGTCGCAGTTGAACGTAGGGCCCCGTCAATTTGCTCAGTATTGATCTCGATTTTGAACAAGTTGGTGGCTGGCATGGCAACAAGAGCGTCGTTCCCATCTTCGTTCTTCTCCACCTCCACTCTGCGGTCTCGCGCCTCATTGATCAAATTCCTGACCTCAGACTCAAGCGTCAGCTTCGGATCAATATTTTCCACCTCCATAAATACCCCGTTTTTGTTGACTGTAGGCAACTCTCGCAGATTTTTCTCATAGCCTGGCCACGACATGCTCATGAAGCTGGTATCGTGTTTTTCGGACCCTTCCGGGCTCGTCCATGTGCCCGGGTTGTAGAATCGGTTTGTGCGATGAAAATTAGCGCGTTTGTGCGCAAATCCGGCTGCGGTATGTTTGCGGTGCGGTTCATTGATGAGTGGATGTTCAAGGTCGCCCAATATGGTGCTTTGTTCTGCAAAGGTAGCGCGAGAAGTGAGAGGTGTTAATCGAGTACCTTTCAGTGCAGATCGACCGGGTTGAGCGACAGGTAGCCTGGCAATGGATGGCGGAGTAGGCGATGGCGGAGTAGGTAATGTCGTTTGTTCGTTGTGCGGTGCCTCGTAGCCATCAGACTGTTGCGTAGGGCTGAACTCAACGCCAACGATGGCATCAAACAGATCAAAGCTTCCCATTGCCAAGCGCTGGTCCAGTCGCTTCGTAACATCGTCCATCTCTGTCAATACATCTTCATCAAGTGATGCGGCGTCACCAATCTGAGTACTCGACAGCTCCTCGCTCATCGATTCGACGGCCTCGGTGAGGTGAACCACGCGACGCTTCTTTGCTTTGCGCTTTGGAGTAACAAAACACCACTCTCGATCCTGTTTTAGCAAATCGTTCCTCTCTTGCGGCGTCAAAGGGATGCTTGTACCAACAGCGACGTCTGGTTTCCGGTCTCCCTTTGGGCTTGGTATTAACACTGCCTCCTCTTCCTCTTCGGGCTCGTCGAGACTGTCTTGGACATATTTGTATCCTGGTACTCGAGCGGCCTCGTCTTGTAGCTGCTCCCACTTGTCGAGTGCTTCCAAGACACCCCACTGGTCCGATTGCTCAGGAAAACTCTTTCGGAGATTTTCCAGATTCTGAATGTCTCGGTAACAGTAGACCTTTGCCTTGACCCATGATCTAGTGCAGCCCTTATGTTTTAGGCCTCCAATGGAATTGAGATTAGTCTTGGAGGCGAAGATGCCATCGCGTTGTCTGAGATCCGCCTGGACCTCTCGAATCTCCTTGATACGATAATCAACTGTACACGATGGACAGATTGCGAAACGGCCTAGCTTTCCTCGTATTGTTGGTGGGACATCGTGTACACATCGAATGATTGTGATAATTGTTGGATGTTCCTTGGATGGCGGCTCCTCGTTGTTTAGGGGCATGTTAATGGCTTCGTCCAATTGTGTACACAAGGTATCCCACTGAGTTATCAGATCGACGGATCGCGAACGCAAGGCGCTCATTTGCGATGAAGAAGGGCCCGAGTTTAGCGAGAGTGTGATAAACGGTTGCTAAATCTTGCGGTTGTGGTTGAGGTGGATGCTGGATAATAAGTTGTGGGTGTGGAAGAGGAGCGGAATGAAAATATAGAGATAATTCAGTGGCGCACTTTAGCATTGTCGGGGTAGTAAAGGAGGCCGCTCGGGCCAATTGTAGAAGTGAAAGGAAGTTCAGCAACACTCCCATGTTCGATGAGATCTCGATGTATTACGAAGACGGACAGCGACCACGGTGCAAGTGTGAACAATCTCCTAACGGCCTGAAGCTATAGTCTTGCTGTCGCACTAGGCTTGATCGTCGGACTCTGGAAAAGCCTCGATGCTCGAAAAGGCCATGCTGAGACTCGACGCTGGGAGCGAGAATTGTGAAGAGCTATGAGACAGTAGCGGTCGACATGTTGTTAAGCTCGTGACATTGAGCGCTTGGTGGTATCGAAGTCTCACTAGATGACAGATATATCGTACAGCGCTTCTAAGTTGACAATCTAAAACTTGTAGACCTGGTCCTTGCTGTATCCAAGCTCCTTCAGGTATCCGTCCAGCTCGCCCTGGTCCGATGGGCTCTTCTTGCCACCGCTGATGGCCTTGTACATGCCAGGAGGACCGCAGACAAAGATCTTGACCTTCTCGCCCTCCTTGGGCTCAGGAAGGACAGTCTTGAGCAGCTCCTTGGTGATGAAGCCCTTGCCACCTTGCCACGACTCAGGTGGGTTGTCGAGGACGTAGAAGGCCCTGAATCGCTGAGGGTAGGTGTTCTCGAGGTGCTCCCATTCCTTCTTGAGCAGGATGTCCTCCTCGGAGATGTTGCCGAAAACCAGTGTGACCTTGGTCTTGTCCTCGGGGTTCTTGAAGATGGCGCGCGCGGTCTGCCACATGGGTGTGATGCCAGTTCCTCCGGCGATCAGTGCAATGTGTTCGTGTTTGTTTGGGGACCATGGGTATTTGGGGATTGGTCCCTTGATGTCTAGCCGCTGGCCAGGCTCCATGTTGTGCATGTGGCTCGACATGGGCCCTTTCTCGTACTTCTTGACGATGAAGTCCACGGTGCCCTGCTGGTCGACGTCGCTGACGGGCGTGTACGGTCGGATGACGGGTTTCTCCATTTCTGGGCCCTTGTACTTCGTGATGACGGCGGCTATACTTCGATTAGTCTGACTTGGGAAGTGAATGTGGCGTCGACTTACAGGTAACGGGAAGACCGCTCTCCATGTCAGGCTCCGGCAGCTTGAAGGTGAGCTTCTTGGTGTTGTGGTTGACTACCTCCGACTTATCCAACAAGAGCGAGATAAAGCCCTGGTCGCCACCAGTGAAAGCCTTCTTGCTTGCGCCGCCAACCTTCGCAGCAACCTTGTTCGCCTCCTCTGATAGCGGCGCTGCTGGCTTGCCGCCCCTCATGTAGATGTAGGCACCAGCAAGGCCGGCTGCACCAATTCCAACATAGAGAGCGCCATTGCTGCTGCCGCCGCTCTGAGGTGCTTCAGAGGCATATCGGCGGACATGCTAATGTTTGTCAGCAGTGGCCTCAACTTTCCCGACGAATTGCTCGTAAGGAAGCACGTGAGGAGGCTTCGCATACCTGTTGCAGCTGTCGCGCCGGACGAATGACCTGTCTAGCAAACATTGTAGAAGCAATTGATGTCTGAGAGGCTCGGTGAGTCGAGTGAGGGAAAGAAAGCGATTGTCGCATCCAACAAGCTCCGAGCTTCACTAGCGCCAAGAATAACGTCATCAATCCGCCCGCCGGAGACCGATGGGCATGACAAACTCAACACCACTCCGCAGCGCTGCATCAACTCGTGCGCGCTAACTCTGAAAACACTTAGTATTATCTGAGGGAAGTGTTAAGCTGATCAACTTCAAAATGTCTTTAGCTATCCTTTATGTACCAATAAGCTATTGGAGTCTGTTCATGCTCGTACAAACATAACATAACCTTGCTGGGCTGCAGCAAAAGAGATAGGAAGCTCTATTCAAGCAATGTCGAGCTGGAATATCTTTAGCCTAGGTCACGACTCGCAAGCACCTTGCCACAAGTGTCGATCTTGAGAATGTACCCGACGAAGCCGCAACGCACCTGGGTTGTATCGTAGTAACGGAGAGCCAGTTCGGTATCTTGGCGTCACTAGTATTCTCTTACCTGGATGCATCAACCCGAAGCCCGTCGAGACATTATAAAAGTCAGTTAGGAGTATTACAGGGTAGCAAGGTAAGATTTAATGGCTTCAAGGCCACTTCAGTTGCGTCTGGATGCCGCGAAACTCTCTAGGACCCGGATTGGAAGTGTTAATATACAGCTCTATTTCTTGTGTCGGTTTTCATCCACCTGAGCCTCGCAAGGCGAGTTCTGCCAGATCTTTCCGTTGCTATCACCTCATGTTTGAGCTATATGGTATGCAAAAGAAGCCTTATTTGCCAGACTGGAATTGATCAGGCTATGGGAGCACGTCACTGCACAATATCTTATCTCCTCTTCATCGGTATACTTTTCTCTTTCCCTACTATGCCTCGCAGACCCCATCGCGATCTACACTTAGCCAACTTTACTCGGTTTACCTCCACGCATTCCACCGTGAAGCCAGCATCATAGCGCCAATACAGAGAAAGTACCTTGTGTACATCAGACTACAGATAGACCACCATTGAGGCACAATCGGAAGCAAAGCAGGACTTCGACTTTGCGCGCAAAGACCTTGTCGATCACACACTCTTACTGGACTTGCCCTCTACTACAGAAGCAACGACGCGTTCGGATTGCTTGTCGGTAGCGATCAAGCTTCCCATTCATCAAAATCTTGAAGGATCGCATCCTTGCGAGAAGGACTTCCTGTCTCGCCAACAAGCAACTCACATTCGAACAGATCACTTTCACATGTGTATGCGAGAGGTAATCCTTGGAATCAAGATGGACTCCCATGCTGACCGTACGTCCGCTAACTAGTACCTTGTTCATGAAGATTACGAAGAGCATGATGACTATGCTGCGCCAGCAGTCTTTCTCAGCAAGCGCCGTATCGTCAAACAAGATAGGGATGGGGTCTCACAGACAAGGGTAGTACCGGTGATGAACTGCGTTCGAAGAGTATGACCCGCGTCTGCTATCCACTAAGTCTGAGAGGTTTCAGGTGCAGAGTCTCTCTACTCCAAGCTGTTGATCTTCACTCTCATAATGCATATTGCGTATCGGCGATAGTCGCCGCACATTTGATCATCTCATGTCAGCTGCAAAACCGTACCCATTCACGCGGTCTGTTCATCAGTGCAAGTCGCTCAGATATTTAAGAGTGGACACATCCATAAATTGGCAGGTTGTCTCGTTCCTGCGGCTGGGCTGTGGTTGCGCAATCTCTGACTACAGGACCAGTAAATACAACGAGACCGAACTACATGTCGGGGCTTCCGGAAACTGGTACATCTTACGTCTCTGCATCTAAACGCCCGTGCGAGTACATCTTTTGGCCTTTGCGGGGCAGAATTTCTCGTCGTAACATATTCGGAACGCTTCTAATATTGTTGATTGCACTGTGTTTCGTTGTCAAGAACCTGCTGTAGAAGGTGCATCTGCCGTCCGATCACATGTTTGCGCGAATTACGCAGCACGTAAAACTTACTGAAAAAGAGGTGGGTTAAGGTTGCAATCACCAACCCAAAGTGGAGTCAGACTCGTGTTCAAACTATCGATTTACTGCGCCTTTGGGATGCGTCAGCGTCTAGATCGCCACATCACCCTTTGCGCGGCACGTCGCGGATACGAGATCCTGGCTGTCCGCAGACGTCTTTCAAGGTTTCTTCAACATGTGATCAATTTTTGGAGGTACTCAGGCTGCGTTATCAGAAGTGGAGCGACAGGGTTGAAGGAGCGACTAATGTGAATTAACTGTGATTCGTATCTATATTCCATTCCAATCATTCTATCCCAGCAAATAAGAAAACCCAAGCTTAAACGCCGCGGCTATGCAAGCCTAAGGAATGAATCGCTTCAGAGAAGCGTGAAAGTATTTACGCGAGAGCTGGCTCAGTTACCGTAGCCGTAGCTAGGGTATCCACCAGTGGGGACGGGAGTTGGCTTCGATGAGGAAGACTCAACCTTTGAAGACGGCGTGTATACTGGATAGGCCGGGGCAGAAGAAGAAGACGGCTTCGCGGAGGAAGATGGCGAAGGAGTGTTCACGCTGTAACCGGAGGGCTTAACAGAAGAGTAAACGGGAGGTGTGTGGATGGAGTAGCCCGAGGGAGAAGGGCTGCTCATCGAATAAGCTCCCGATGGCACGACGGATGAAGGAGACGGATGGCCTGGCTTCGTGGTGGGGTAGGGAGCAGAGTTCTGGGGAGTTCCTGGCTGCGAGGGCTTGGGACCTTCAGGGTAGCTGGGTCCTGTGGGAGCGGGGACAATCTCAGTCACGGTATATGTTTGCGGCTTTCCTCCCTCGGTCACGGTGATGATCTTGGTAGCGTAACCAGAAGGGACAGAAGCCTCAGCTGTGACGTAAACGGTTACAGTCGCGGGGGCAGGGCAAGTCGCGGGAACGTTAGGAACGTTGGGGATAGTGGGAACACCGGGAGCAGGCACAGTGGGAGTCTGTGTGGGTTGCTGGGGCTTGGGGGTATCAGCACTTCCCTGGGGGACATTGGGAGTCGCAGTTGCAGGGTAGACAGGCACAGCGGGCGTAGTAGATGCGTGGATCGTTGTCACGACAGTCTTGGTCGTCCAGCTGGCAGTCAAGTAAGTGCTGTAGATGGTGTTGTAACCGCTCTGCCCAACGGGCGTGCTGCAAGGTACCCAGGCATATGTAGAGGTTGTTATGGTCTTGGTGACATCATGGGGAGGCTGAGATTCGTATGCCGCTGGTGTGGAGGAAGCTGAAGCAGTTTCTGGATGGCAGCCCTTCTTGCACGAAGTGACGGTCACGACGGAGGTAGTGTAGCTTGTGATAACTTGAGTGCCAGAAGTCTGGGTTACAGGGCATACTGTTGTGGTGGTGTATGTCGTGACATCCTTGGTCGTCGAAGGTGAAGGCACAATTGACGAATAGCCCGTGCCGTAAGGAGGGATGATCGGGGTGTAGCCCGTCCCATGCGGAAGCTCACTGGATGGTGTGTAGAGAGGATAAAACGCAGAGCTTGAAGAGGACTTAGCGGTGTAGCCAGCAGGTGTAGAGGTTGTGTATCCAGTTCCGTGAGGCACTCCGCTGCTGGGAGTGTAAATTGCGTAACCAGCAGAGCTCGAAGTGGAAGAGGAATGACCCGAAGGTACTGGGGCACTTGAAGAGGTAACGGGATATCCTCCTGTGGAGCTTGATGATGCAGGGTAATGGGGATAGCTTGGCTGCGACGAGGTCGGGTACTGAGGATAGCTGGGTTGCGATGAGGTTGGATACTGAGGGTAGCTTGGCTGAGATGAGGCCGGATACTGAGGGTAGCTTGGCTGAGATGAGGCCGGGTACTGGGGGTAGCTTGGCTGCGACGAAGAAGCAACGGGCGTGGAGCTGGCGGAAGATGACTGAGCCGAGCTCGAAGAGGGCTTTGGTACTTCGTAACCAGCAGGAGTGGACGAGGATGGCTTGCCTCCAGTGGGGTAAACATTGTACCCGCCACCGTAGTTGTTGTAGTCGTAGCCTACGGGGTTGGCGGCAGCAAGGCTGGCAAATGCCACAATGGAAGCAGCGGCGTAACGCATGTTGAATCCTTGGCTATTAAGATCTGATGTGGGTTGAGTTGTCGGGTGGATTAGGTATTAGGGTTCCTGGAGAGGGCACTCAAGCGAATGTTAGTCTGAAGAAAGACTAGGAAAAGCGAAAGTGTTATTAGAGAAACTGTTGGTAAGTTGATGATGAGGATGGGTTTGAAGCGAACGATGGACGCATCGTTATATACTGGACATCTCGAGAGCATCTACCAACTTCCATGCTTGCTGACGTCGGCACCCATGAGCGCTTTGTCACTTACGAGGTGTCATTCCTCGCCATCCATGAACGTAACCTCCCCGTACGAGCACCACAGTGGAATACGGCCAATCGATAGTGTCGGTGCCCACATCTGCCCACATCGAGTCGTTCAGGAGCGCATGGAAGGACGTGGGAAGTGTCGGCGTAGCCCTACGATGTTTTGCGGCCGTGCCGGGTCTATATTTGGCGGCACTACCTGCCTAGGTTAGAGCCACCACGTTTCCGGACTCGCGTGGGCGCTCGCACCATCGGCCTTCTCGGACACACTGCCACCCTGCCACCTCACGCCAACGTCGCATCCCAGCGCTCTCCACTCAGCGTCTCTCAATCAGAATTAGCCACGATGTCGGAGTCGCGTCCGCTGTGGCTACGCTGCTCTTCGCAGCTCATCCGTCCGAAAACTGAGAGCCAGTGGCCATCCGTTCAACGGTCGTTTCCGCCGAAGGTCCTATTTTCGGATCATCGGATCAATATCTTCTTCGGCAAGTTCTAGTTGTGCCGGTGATAACTAGACAGTCAAGTTAGGGCGACTCGGTGTGCTTTGCCACGAGATCCAACCTGCTCCATTTCTGAAATATTGAAAATCTCATAGAAGTTGGCGCCACACATGCTGACCTGCAGTTACGAGGTTGTACTATCATCCGTTTGGGAAGTCTACGCGGGAAAACAAGCATCGCGCCATGCCGCTGTCGTGACCAGAGCATGGGTTGGCAGAACGTTGCGCTACCGCGGTCTGTCACTGCTGGCCATTCCTGAACGTCCTCCAAGCAGTCTCACGTTGGCCTTCTGTGCCTGACCGGCACTCTGTGGAGCCATCACACATACAACACACTTCGCACGTAGTTTGCATTAATTGCACGCACACTAGCAGAAATTAGCGAGCATCCTATCGTATCTGTCGGCAAACGGCGTGGCTGTCTACTACCCTCATAATTGCAGACAGCGTCGCGCGTTGTGGGCTTGCCATCGTATCTCCACCAGCCAATAAAGCCCTACTGCATCACTTGCACGCCATGCACGCCATCCATCTCGTAATCTCGCAAATCCCCAGCCGTTGCAAACTATCACACGTAAGTTGCTCTCCGCTTGTGCTGATAACTCAACGACAGGAAGTTTATTTACGTCGGACGCATCCTTATCACCGGATTACAGCCTTGGGCGAGAACGACCGCCAGCACGGTCTAGATTTTACATCAAGCTCCCCTCAATGGAACCGTGCGTATGATTAAGGAAGTGCCCTCGTAGGCTGTGTGTCGAAAGGCCATGCATGTGACTTCAGCACAACATTGGAATATTCTACCTTAAAAACACTGTTTAGCCATGTATAGCTTCAAGAAGTGTGACTAGACGTTGTCGATCCTGCGGTCATCTCGAAAGCATGACGAAGCATTCTACTCAAGAGAATATTAGGATGCGCCCCACGTCGACTGTGCTTTGCGCAATATTTTCCCGCGTTGGTTCCGCCAGAATGCTGTTCAAAGTTTGATTTGACCACCTCAAAAACAGGTGCGGTCTTTGTAGCGGCAGTTCTCACAAAGACTGAATTAAGGTTTGCGCATTTACACGTACAATCAGCTCCAGTGCTCCGGCAGGGGAATCATCACTGATTAAGATCTTCAAAACGTTGATTCATACGGCCAACGGCGTGCAAAAAGTGGGTTTGCAGCATGGCCGGACACGAACCGTCCGCGCGCGGCTCCATGATACTACTGATTTTTGCTGACGTGATGATGTCAGCGAATGCAGCGGCCTCAACAAGAGGTCATAACAAGACTCACCTTCGAGAAACTCGTATCTGTGGAAATTTAGCTGTACTTTCACTGTGGGCAGAGGCCAACGACAACATGCATCAGCAAGGCATGAACATCTTCACTGCCATATTTGGCCACATCATTACTGGAAGTGGTCGGCACATAGTATTACATGTCTTGCAAACACCTCAAAAAGGATCGCGCCAAAGCAGAAACGACATCATGGCACCTGCTACGACCATGACGTCCTACGCATCATCAATTCCACAAAATTTAGTTTGAAAAACATTCATATACGAAGCCGCTTCGATTGCTATTACTCCTCACTACTAGGATCCGATCAGCCTTTACGAAAGAAATCTTGCTGCGCTCACTGCATCATGCATCATGGCATGTATAACAAGTTGAAAAGAGCACAATGAGGCTGCCTCATTGGCGAAGACGAAGTGGAGTACTCGTATCCGTATTAACGTCTGCCCAAAGCTACAACCCGCTTCAGGAGAATCTCAACAGTGTTGCTCAAGCGCTGCATTAGATCTAGGCGCGGGTACACGCCGGTGATTGCGCTTATGGCCCATTGGAGATCACTCCCAAGCGTCAATGCTTCGGCGAACTGGTCGCTGCTGAGGCAACTAAATAGCGAGGCCATGAGCCCATACAGCTCGGTTTCGAGTGAGTATAGAATGTCTGCTGGAGGGAATTGGTCAGCTGACGGCAGACACGGATCGACTGGAGTCAGCGGCATGGCAATGAACAAGTCCACACCTTGATGCCAGATCTGGTTGTCGAAGAGCGTGATGATATGCTCTATGATTGGAGATGTTGGCGCTGAAATGGACGGCTCGAACCCAGGGAGACTGGTATTGCTCGCGGATTGAGATAGCTCCAACCCAGCCACTGATCCCTGTTGGAAACGACTGCACTCTGTGAAGTCTGCGCATGCATCGAAAACAGACGGACCAGGCAGAGAAGACCTAGCGTTTGAACCGGTTGGCTCGGTCTCGGAGACGCTGGAAATGTTCACTGACTGCGACACTTCCGATTCATCATTCGAAGCTTCGTCATCTAGAAAACCAGCGCGACGGGTTGATGAGGCAATCAAAAGGCTTGGACGCTCTGTGAAGTCAATAGACACGTCAGAAGATGACGACTGTGGTATATCCATGTCATCGTCCGAGTCTTCATCGTCCAGGAAATTGGCGCGACGAGCAGATGTTGGCTTCACGAAGCCGCGACACTCCTCGAAGTCGGAAATTGTATCAAATGATGGCGGGCTACACGGATCCTGGCCTTTACCAGAAGTATATTCACTGACGTCGCTGAGTTGCGTCTGGACAATCAAGCTTGGACGCCATCTGGATGAACGACGGCGCGCAAACGATTGTAGGTCCTCGAATAAGCGTGACTTAGTCGTGTCTGTTGTGTGTATTCCTGAGCGCTGAGGGTCGTAGCTGATGTCTACACCATCATAGTCAGGTGAGTGTGACCGTGGCTGGGGCACTGGTCCCTGCAATGGAGTGGTGTCGTTGACAACACGCAAGTCACCCATCTCACGGACAGTATCCACGAAACCAAAGTCAGAGCCCGAGTATTCGTCATCACGGTGGACGTGCGACAGTGAGTCGTCGTTATTGTTAACCATGAGGAGCTGGTTGAAAGCCGTGTAGCCAGTGAACTGTTGCCTGTCAGCATCGTAATAAGTCAGCTGCGACGGTTGAGACATCGATAACTCATCAATCTCGTCATCAGAGATGTCTGAGACAGTGTCGCACGCATCATACTGCTGAAAAACACTGTCTGACACAATGTTGAAGTTAGCTATGACCTGATCCAGAGCCATATAGCCTACAAACTGTGAGCTACCAGTATCGAAAATGTCACTTGGACGGGATGCATCAACGACACGTGGTTGCTTTAGTTGAGCAATAAGTGGCCTGGGAGCTGAGTAGGGATCGTCTTCGCAGTCGTTTAACTCGTCGATCAAACTTAGCAGTAACTCTGCACTAGGGCATTGCATCGAGAATGCAAAATCCGTCTCATTGCTACAGGTGACGAGCAGAAAGTTCTCACCCGGTAACAACACATTACTTACCTTATCACCCTGACAAGGCGACTCGAAGTGATGATGGTCATCGAGGAACTCAACAGAAGATTGCGCCAGTAACTCAATGTCGCGATCATAGGAAATGAAAGCAGCGTGACTCTCGATACGAGTGAGGTGCTCGAGACCCGGCAGGAAGGGGCGAGCGGGAATCTGGTGAAGCACGCTGTTGCACCCAGCAGCCGAGATACGAAAGATGGTATCGCTAGGTAAAAGCGTTAGCTCTTGCGTGGATAAACTGCCTAGCTCATCAACCTCGGCCACGGTGTAGAGAGGTATCGGACAAACCAGTGGGCGGCCCTCGCGGTTCGGCACACACTTAGGCGCGGTCTCTTGGACTTCGTAGATGTCGAAGTCCAGCATCTCAGATACACGATCGCGCAAAGGGCCAGTAAGATTAGGCTGGAGCTTGAAGTCACTGGTATCAAGCAGTTCTGGAGTGGATGAGCACTTGATGATCTGCTGTGCGGGTTCAGGCGCGGGTATCTCCTCAGTCTCTATGGGATAAAGGTCTTTATACAAATCAACTTCTTCGTCATTGTCGTACGGGACATCTGTGTCGAAAAGAAGTGTAGTAGCCTGAGCTGAGTACGGTCGGCAGACGTGCTGCATGTCCTGAACCGGCTTTGCCACGAATGCTGGATGAGCGTTGCTCATGACCGAATCGTGTCGCTTGCCTATAGAAACAGGTTCGACCTGGAAGCAGTGGTTAGGCAGAATAGCAAGGGCATATTGCTCTTCGATCTGGTCGTCCTCGACGAGATGTTGCTTCTCGAGGAAGAACTCATCCGCGTAGAGATCGCGGAGCGTCTTCTCAGAGGCATGCTGAGTGAATATGGATGCCTTGCGCGTCGTCCAGACGGGCGCAATTACAGATGCCATGATCGATGACTCTGCTTGGAAAGAATGCATCATGTCGACTATGAATTCTAGAAAGGTCCCGTGTAAAGCAAGACAGACTTCTGAATGAACTTCGCTTATAGAATTTGATCACCGAGACCAACGAAGTGAGTTCAAGAGACTGAGCTTACAGGAACCTGCGGCGTGTAAGGGAGTGAGACAAGAAATAAACCTTACGAAATGAAATGGCTGCTTATATGGCCTCGTTGACATTGTGTAAAGGCTTGGGACAATGTGCCTCGGTAATCTCAGGCTCTGAGGACAAGAGAAGAATGCCATTGTCTGCGGCACATTGAACAAAGCTCGAGCTCACCAAATGACATAGTGTAACTGAACAACCACTTTTATGATAATTAGTCAACAGGTGCTGAGGGCGGTGTACCGACCGTTGCCCTTAGCATGAGCTTAGATGTCTTACTCCACTCTCCTGACCCCAACAACTCAGTTCAAGCGCCCTTCAAGCGCATGCATGCTATGCTGAATATCTTCAAGATCCCTCCCAATGTTGGATACCATACTCAGGACTTCACCCACTTCATGTGCCGTCCTTCTCACTTCAACGCGACTCAAGACCGAGCTCAGATTCAACACACTGGCTTTCCTGCGCACCCAGATCCAGCGTTCTTTGAAACCACATTTCCGGTACTCGTGACCAAGTCGGTTTGAAGCGCGCATGTGTGACACACCAGGAGAATCGTCGGCTGAACGGTCCTCTGTGTCCGGATGCTTCTCGAGGTAGTACGACGAATGAGATGGTGAATTGTGACTCCATTGTGCTGAATCTTGCTGTTGAAACTCTGCTTTCAGGAAGGGTTGTTCGAGTTCCCGGAATGATTTGATCAAGTCTTTTACTGTGACGCGCATCACACGAAGCGCTGCTTCCTCGCCACTCGAGCGCATGGATTGCATATCGCGATCGAAATGCATCGGATGTTTCCTTGCTATGCTGCTCCTCCTTTTCCCCCTGCCGCTATAAGTTCGTGCATAGTCGTCGTCACTTCCACTTCCCGCTGCGCGCCCGTGACTTTGATCGCGCCTGGTGTTCCTCAATCGCCGTTTGGACCGCCTGAGATGCCGTCTCTCCTCTAGCAGTCCTTGCTTTAAGCTCGAAAGATAGTCATGAATCTCCTGTTGTGCTGCGGCAAAAGTGCCAAGATTCGACCAGAAGACTTTGATGAAAGTGCCGAGCGTGAATGCAAATGATACGAAGCCAATGAGTGCTGACACTAGCAAAATAGGGGCGCAGTTGGTATGCGACACCGTACTACCCATCGTTTTCAGTGTAGTTGGAACGAATGTCGAAAGATAAACCTCTGGGAAGGTCTTGTTCTTCCGAAATGACCACGTAACGTCATAAACTCATAAACTGATCGCGCGTGGTTGCGAAAAGTTCATCGCGGCACTTGCACGTCACGACACGCTCTTTCAATCCCTCCGTCGCAACGCTAGCCAAATCCGAGCCAGTCACTAGTCTCTCATTAGCACCTCCCGACCACTTTAGCAACCCTTCAGGCTGTTAGTTTAAAAGCAAGACCTAAAGTTGTGAACATCTTCAAAAGTTCGCGTTAGGTTAGTATGGTCATGTTCTTTGTCGGTATAAACTACTCAGGTACGGCATTTTCAAAGTAATTGCAGCTCTTCCGTGACTACTTCACCATCCTTATCTGACGAACGAGTTTTTTGAAATTTTCTTGATTTCCTCAACGATGCGTATGCTTATACCTAGTATGTGATCTAGTGCAATTCTCATTTCATAGTCTCTTGCCTCAACCACAGTCAATATCGGCTTTCGTCTGGTCACCTCGCGGTGGTCCTAGAGGTCACATGTCTGCAAAAATTACTCGTAAATTCCACAAAATCTTCTTCCATATTCTTAAATTCGAGGCTGAATGAATGTAGCTAGCTGGCTGCCTCAACAACTCCGTCATGTCCATCACCTCTCTCGCACCATCACCGTACACCAATATCACGGCTCAAGGTTCACTTTATCTAAATCTTCCTGCTGCAGTGAACAATAGCCGACCTCATGTCTGCCTCTAGCAAACTTTGTTGTTGGTCAAGAAGGTTGAGAGGCCGGGGACGCATGCACCACATTCGCAAACCTACACAAATCAATATTGAATTCCATGATCAGAGGATATTATACGTACTTCGCCCAAACCATCCTTCACACAAGCAATCACTGCGGCAGTGCTAGTACCTCCGCTCTCTGGTTCGACAACAATCGCGGCGGCGATGCAAGCAACGTTGGCGACAACCTCCGCACACTTGAGGAGGCTACAGCCGTCGGCAAGAGCAGCGAATCGAATAGCAGCGCTGACTTGTTCATTGTTACGGGCAATGAGCTCGTTTGGGGCAGCGCTGACGAGCGCTGCAAGGGAAGAGATTATTACAGTGGAGAAACGCATGTTGTTTGTTTGCGGATAGTATGATCTGATCGAGTATTGGAAGTGAGAGAGATGCTGGAGCTTGTTGATACCATTTTCTCAGACGCTTCCTTGGATACTTATACTTCCTCCATCAATCTACGTATATGCTTGCTCTTCCGCAAGGCACAGTCTCTCACCGGTGGCCAGTCTCAACAACGGTCAGCATCGTCACTGAGAGGCGATTGTCTCGGAACTGGGAGCTCAAAGTGCACCTTGACACACCGTTGGGCTGGAGAATGGATCCACTCACAGGCCGAAACTGCATATGGTGAGGAAGGGAATGGTCTTGTGAGGCCTCCAAGGGACGAAAAGCTCGCCGCCCAACTCGTATCGCAGTAAGCTTAGGGGAGATTGCCATAGAAGAGCCAGCTACATGTAGAAGGCAATGATGGCAGTGTGCAGTAGCTCTAGATCAGCGGTGATCGAAGTCGTCGTAGACAATTGAGCCAAAAGAGCTCTCACTTCAACGTTAGATTGTCTCCAGCCATGTAGAGGACTCGCTGCTGCAAATATTGGTCTCTTGATGTAGGAAAGTTTCATTTCGACATTGGGAAAATTTAGAGGCTGTTCAAAGGATGGACTTGACCGATGCTCTCGCTTCCCTCTGCTCGCAAGATTGGTATGGTTACACGACAGTTAATATACACTGCTTACTCCGCCTTTACAAAGCTTCGCATTCCCGATTGACAATCACTGGCTGATGATTGCCGAAAAGGCGATAGCCTATGCGTCGTTATAGTTCTGGCCCAATGCAGGTTACGAAATAGGCCGAAAGTGGCCAGTCAGTTTTTGCTGAGAGACCCAACGATCTGACCACCCTCAAAGCGAATGCGGAAGAAATGCGGGCGATCGACATGGGAGGTCTGACTGGCTGAGAGCTTGATCTGACTTGGCTTTTCGCCCAACTTGGCGTCAGCCTCCCCGTGGTTCGTCACGCATAGTACAGGACTAAAATCTAGGCTGCAATGTATGTTTTTGCTGTGTCGCACTTAGTTGCGAAGAAGGCGGTGCTAAATAGATTTCGATTTTCCCGCTTTTGTAGAATGTATTGCACACTGTCATTCCGCGTTCTTGCGTGAGCGATACGAAGACGTTTGGGTAAAAGAGTCGTCACTTGTTCGACGACGAAGCTGAACCACAGTGAACTCCAATCACGGCATGATTACTCTCCGCTCTCAGACAGTTGTACTTTGTCCTTACCCTCATCATCTCCCAAGCCAGCATACAACTCATTCGGCACAATCTTCAACACCTCCTCCGCACTCAGCCCCGCATGTCTGAATTTCTTTCCCTCGCCCAAATCGCCCCACTGCACCCCATTGTCCGGGAAACCATCAAGCTGCGTTGTACTCGCCATTAATACTCTGATACTGCCAAACATCTGCGGGATGAATCCTTCTCTTTTGTACGTGAATGCCCACCAGCACACACCCGTCATTAGTAAAATTAGAAATGTGGCGACCCATAACGGATATGCAGCATATGTAATGATGTATTTCGAGTGTTCGATGCGGCGACCGGGCTCGAGCCAGATGGCTTCTTGCGTTTGTAAAGCTTCACCAAGCATCCAGTGGGTGAGGACGGAGTACATCATTGTGGGAAAGAGAATTTTTTTGGGTAGTTGGAGAAGGTAGTCTTGGTTGAAGGAGGATCCAGAGACGAGTGTGGAGCGGAGACGTTGGCGGCAGTATTCGAGTTTTCCCCAATCATACTCTTGGGAGATGAGGGTGATATTATAGATGAGCATGAGATAGAGCAGACTGTAGATAAATTGTGCGCCATTGGAACTACGTTGGATTAGTCAACGAGCTGTCAATATTTTGAAAAGTGTACTTGCACGCTGAACGAGATATACTCATTAGCTAGACTGTCTGGGGGAAGAGAAGTAAGCTCTAGTGAGCGATTGAAGCCACCAAATCCTCCCGATATCTCGCTGAATCGGTCAATTTCGGACTTTTTGCATTCGTCTGGAGGATAATCTCCTTGAGCCAGGCCTTTGCAATACGACTTTATGTATTCGTTTTCCGCGCCTTTGCTGTGATTTCTCTTGTTAGCGTGACAATATGTGGCAAAAGTTCATCACTGTATGGCTTACATGGTGGCCACAGTAAGTGTCGCGGCAATCATGAGCATAGAACAAAACATGAGTAAACACATTTGCGTCAACGCCGTGTTTCCAAGATTGCTGATGAGACTTCTCTTGATCTTTGTGGCGATTGCAGGCTGAGGTAAGTTTGCGAATTTATCGCTCGAATTCCACTCCTTGCATTTCTGGCAATGCCCAATCTCATCTCCCGTTTTGGATTCTTCAGGATTGAAGCAGTGTTTGTGACATGTATGTGAGTACTTCTGTCGAAAGCTCTCAGCAGCATTCACCATACATTCGCTGGCCTTCATTTAGCGTCGATGCAAAGTGGAAAGCTGCGGGAAACAACTAACCCTTGTATTCGAAGTTCAGGGTGAGAAGCCGATGCTACCAGCACGTCGCCAAACGTCAGGCAATGCTCCTTTAGTTTGCCACGCGCCAGCACATTCACAGCACACACTGAACAAGGAAAAACCAGTTAGCAGATTCCACATGCAAAATTTCTGGAGAAGGAGTACCAATGGCAGGGATTTGAAGCAAAATTATGGTTTGATCGACTTCATTCAGGCAGAAAGACATTTGACTTACTACGCGGGAGTTAGCAAACTGACATCCGAAGGATACTGCGCGTAGATGCTGCTTACCTGTAAGTCGCTTTGATCACCAGACAAGCCATGAGTGTAAAGGCAGCACTCATGCGAACATTAAGGCGACACTTCGCTTCTCCTCGATCGTGCAGTGTACAGTAGACTTCAGAAGCCATAGTACAATTGGCAGCTTCGTACACCAAGTTTCGGGGTGAAAAGTTTACGGACTTCTCAATGTATGAACTCTCTAAAGTATCGAGCTGAGTATCGTTGTTCGCCGTGTCGTTCTTGAATCTTACGCAAGGGCTATCCATATAATGGACTTCCATGCGATTCCACGTAGCGTCGAACTTCTTTTGCGCTGAAGTGAACTCGCCACTGCCGTGGCTAAGAACATCGGTGGCTTTTGCATAGTGCGCGACACCGGTTCGAAATGCAGACCAGCAAGGGAAGGACAGCGGACTGCTCACTTGCGGATCATCTCCTCGATAAGAATTTGCGAAGCTACTGTAGGTGCGGTTGTCGACCACGAAGGATGTATCCGGCACAAAGTCTATTTGCTGGGGCAGTTCCTGCGTATACGATGGTCCGATCAACGAGTTTGCAAGGAAGTGAATCGGCATAGAAGTAATGATAAGGAGGAACCAAGACGCCCATGCTCTTTTCTTGCCCACTTTCTTGTGATTGATGCTGAATGGTGAGTTTGTTCCGACTCTTGAGTCACCAAATTTCGAAAGCGCATGCTTTAAGTCACTGACTTTTAGGCTCGTTACCAACTGTTGGTAGGTATTGCTCATGCCAAGGACCATGGTAGCGCACACGTTGATAAGCAGGAGAAGAACCGTATTCGTGCGTGTGACCGTCTTGCAGGATTGTGGCTCTCCGCCAACAGAGGAAGTATTGCGATTGCTTCTCTGAGCAAAGTTTTTTGCAAATACGGCGACCAATATGATCATAGCAATAGCAAAAGCGCTCATCAAAGCCGCCATGCCACGAAGCGATCGATCACTTAGTAACTGATCTCTCCATACCCCACGACCGATACGAGCAGGCTCTATCTCGGCGGCAGCATGCCTCTTTATCGAGCCGCGAAGGTACCTTGGCAATGGTTTACGACGAAGGCGGGCTCCAAAGTTTTTCAGTTTACTTATGCTACTTCCGCTCGATGTAGACTCGTGGGTGTCGAAACTTTTGAGACTCGCATGATCAGTAACGTCATGTTTTTCGAAGTCGGATAAACTCAGATTGACCTGTGATTCTAGTGGGCGAAAGACTGCTTGTGGGTCGTGTGTTTCTTCATTATTTGCTCTAGGACCAAGTCAGCTATCTTTTACTGTTGCAGGAGGCGTATAAAACACGCGCATTGTACATACTCCGTAATGTCTAAATCGTGACTTTCGAGCACTGTTGGCAACCGATTGTAGCTGTAGTTCTCGGACATTGCTCTGCTCAGTTTTAACAATAACAGGATGCCTGGCAGAGACTCCGTAATTATCTAGCACAATTGGCTCTCGAAGTTTTCGCGCATAGCTTCAGGAAACAGGGTTGGTACGCTTTCTGGTATGGTCTTTATTTGTATGCGCCAGATTGCTGTAATTGTGTCAATCTTGCTGGTGGTCAACATAACCTTGTCAATCGTCTCAAGGCGGAAGCTTGCGATATCATGCCACAGCGACTTGTCGAAGATACAGTTTCCAGGCTTAAGAAGCTCCTTGTGAGGGACGCAAGCCTGAAAGCAACCTTGAAAGTTGAGCTGTGTCGCTCCATGCAAGGCCCCCAGCCGGAAAGACATTGGCGTGTCAAACAGGACGCCACTGTCGGCAACGTCTTCCAGGGAGAGTCCATAATAACACGGCCCCAGGAACCTGCCCAATGAACAACCTTCCTGTTTGCGGCATGTTCCGAATCAGCGAGTTACCGCTGCGCCACCGCGAAGTTCCGAAGCTCACCATTCATGATCTTTGGCGAGGTTCTCACTGATTGCCTCAATTCAATTAACAGTCGTCCGGAGAAGACAAGCACATACTTCACCAGACAAATACGAGATTCGACTGTGAAAACCTGGCGGGATCGGCTTGCGCCTTACTAGAAACTGGTTTGGTCGCTGGTGATAAGAGGTTAGAATGGGACGTGATGCCGCGCCGCTGGACGCCTGATTTCAGCCTTCATGTTTGAGGGAAATTGAACACAGGTGTGTGGCGTTCCAGCCAGTATCATGCATTCCGTAGAGGTATTATGATGAGATATGCTGTGATTCCTCTTCGAGCTCTTCGAGCTTCAAAACCCTGGAGTGTTCGTCGCAATCATTTCGATGCTGCCGTGGCATGAAGGGTGCGGGGCTGAATTGGTGGGCGCTTGCAACAATGCGGAACTTCCCTGCGTGCCAGCCACCCCAACGCGCCATCACCTGACACTCTCACAGTCAACAAACTCGTCAACAAACTCGAAAACAACGGTAAAGAAGGGTACTTTTAGTCAGGGTCGTATTGCCATGGTTTTTTCTCTTGGTATAGCCTATAATTGCGCCTCCCCTTTTGGTTTGATGTGCCTAGCAGCATATTCGATCGCTGCCTCATAGCCGTACGTTCCCAAACCACAGATGACCGCCTCTGCCTTGTCGCTGAGATAGCTATGATGCCGGAACGCTTCGCGCTTGTGGATGTTGCTGATGTGCACTTCGACGAATGGGATGTCTACGCCAACCAATGCGTCCCTAAGACCAACGCTGGTGTGCGTTAATGCTCCAGGGTTGATCACAATAGCATCAACGTTGCCACGTGCTTCATGGATGCGATCTATCAGGACGCCTTCGTGGTTGGACTGAATGTGCGAAAAGGTGATCGAAAGTCGCGAGCATTGCGATGATGCAGACTCCACGACTTGTGGCAAGGTTGTGCTTCCGTATATGGATGGTTCCCGGGTCCCAAGAAGGTTCAAATTGGGCCCATTGATGAGGAGAATTGACTTGGCCATGGTGTAGATGATGCGATGGGGAAGACTATGTCTTTGATCAGCAATTCTTTTGTCAAGAAATTGGCGTCTTTCTCACACACCTTAACACCTGTCGATACCTTTTCACATAGTCCAATGTCGTTGCGTGAGTGTTTGAACCGGGACACAAGGTCGGAAAAAGCCTTAACCTATTTCCTGGACCTTTGGTGGAGTACCTTCGGATGCTCTCCGCGGCTAACCGCCTTCTCTAGTCTCCGGCTCAAAACGGAATATCGAACTTACATTGTACTCTCAACACACCAAGCCTAGACCTTGTCAGTACACACGCAGAGTTATCGACGTTTTTGCGACCGACCAATCACCGCTACAATGACTACGTTGTCCCAGGAAGAGCTAGATGGCATTTACGCTTTTGCTGTTGACCTGGGTAAGAAAGCAGGTCAGATGCTCATAGATGCCGCGCAGATAAGGATCGACGGCGGCAACGCGAATGCAGAACAGAAAGAACACGTGCAGAAAGAGAATGCTGTTGATCTGGTCACGCAAACAGATGAAGGTATGTCTGGATACTCCTGCATGCCTCGAAGCACCATCTGGCCAATCATAGATCACTGACTATGCTCAGATATAGAAGCTTTCATCAGGCGTCAGATCACGGAAAAGTATCCTACACACAAGTAAGATATTGGCACAGGGTGAACTTGGATGGCACTAATCGCTACTTAGATTTGTGGGGGAAGAATCGTATAGTAAAGGTGCATCGCGGGACTATCTTATCGACGAGAGCCCGACATGGTGTATCGATCCGCTGGATGGTCAGTGACCCCAGTCCTAGACATACGTATCATGACTAATCTGGAAAAAGGCACCGTGAACTACATTCACCTTTTTCCGATGTTTTGCGTCTCGATTGGCTTCATCCACAACAACAAACCTTTGATTGGTGTCATCAACGCGCCATTCCTGAAACAATTCTTCTCCTCATGTGCCGGTCGAGGCGCTTTTATGAATGAGTCGCAGCGATTGCCACTTGTACGTAATCCAATACCGCCCATGCCGGAGAAAGCACCTAGCGGTTGCATATTCTCTTGTGAGTGGGGCAAGGACAGGCGAGATGTTCCAGACGGCAACATGCATCGTAAGATCGAGAGCTTCGTCAACATGGCTGCCGAGCTCGGTGGTCGCCACGGAAGAGGCGGCATGGTGCACGGTGTCAGATCACTAGGCTCAGCAACATTGGATCTAGCATATGTTGCCATGGGCTCGTTCGATATCTGGTGGGAAGGAGGTTGTTGGGAGTGGGATGTGGCGGCTGGCATTGCTATCCTGCATGAAGCTGGTGGTTTGATCACGACTGCGAACCCGCCAGAAGACTACGCTGGTGCGCCGATAGAGGAAGTTCGTTTAGGGAGTCGACTTTATCTTGCTATCAGACCGGCTGGCCCCTCCGCCAGTGAGACCGGACGACAGAGCCAAGAAAGAACTGTGAGGGAGGTGTGGCGCAGAGTGCGCAACCTAGACTATAGTCGTCCGGGTGCGTAGATCATTGAATAGAGAGATATGCCTCATGTACTAAGTTATATCATGGAATGAACTATTATTATTATTGGGTATCGTTCATCATTACAAAATATTCTAACTACAATTTCGCTTCACTCAGCTTCGCAGCAATTACTTCTTGGACCTGCCCGACAGGCAGCTCAGCAGTCTCCTTTCCTGTCCAATAGCGGTCTTGCTCCAAACCTTGATATATCAAGGCCTCAGTCCCTAGAATGACCTGCCATCCCGCTTGCCGACTGATCTCCGCTATCTCAGTGTATGGTGTGGGGTGATAGCACATTTCTAGTATCGCACCCTTATGGCTCTTGCTTTTCAAGAACACCTCCAGTACTTTCCGCGCTTCTTGCTCTTGGTTTGTTTTTGGTGTGAAGTTTGGTACGCATGCGACGATCGCGCCGACACCTTCTAATTGCTCTGCTTGTGCTTCGGTCGATACGTGCAGTAATGAGTTGCCGTAGCCTCGGGCTGTGCATTCGTCGAGTACGGCGCGGACTTCCTCAGCGTCTCGATTTACCTGCATCATGGTGGGTAAGCGAGTGAACGATCGCAGACATGCATCCAGAATAAACACAACTTACAAGATATATTGTGCCAACATTCAACCACTTCCGCAGAGCATAAACTGCACTCCTCGCCGCACCGCCTCCACCAATCACCAACGCCGGTCGATTCTGAAAACTCTCGGGTTTTGCGTTGCGAAGAAAAGATTCTCGAATTCCAATGACATCTGTATTCGTGCCCATGAACAGCCGCTTGCCAGTGGCATCTTCTCGTACGAACAGTGTGTTAACTGCACCCACGTCTCTGCCTTCTGGTGTCAGAGCGTCGAGATGCTTGAGAATCGCGACTTTGTGAGGCATGGTTACTGATGCGCCGTAGAACGATGGATTCTGTATAAGTTGGAGAAATAGGTTCATATCGGTCGAATCAAATGGTATTTGCGACCAGTTCAATCCCAAGTTGTCGTATACTGTTTGGTGGAGTAGCGGCGACATGGAATGCGCGATAGGATGGCCGAAAAGGTAACCATGGCGCTCAACCCGCGAGACGTCCGGCGCTGTGGTTTCAAGCGACATGATGTGTGTGTGGATGTTTGTTTCAATTGCGTTGGATTTAGTGACGAGGAAGTTGCTTTGTAAGTATGATAGCTGCTGCGCAAGTGCTCTTGATGCTGTTCAATCGAAAGTCAGGATTGAGAAAACTCCCTAGGCATTACGGATATGCACGGTGATTTCTAATGTCTGCAGCGCATTGGCTTTTCTGGTCTGCATGGCCTTTGACCCCACAATCGCGTGTCCGACTGAAGGCTGGAAAAAGTCTTGTGGAAACTGGAGAAAGCGCGTGTCAAAGTCGCGTTCCAGCCGATTGCCGATCCGGCCAGACTAGACATGACCCAATCATGTCAGCGCAAAGGCCCGCGTATAAAGGCTTTCCCCCCGGTGCCAGTGCCCAGGTCCTGGATAATCCCGTAATTTCCTCGTTGGGGATGGCAAATATGGAGATCCACAAACGAGATGAAGAATCTGGAACTATTCCCCGCGTTTTTGCAGCCCCGACACCGCAGCACGGCGAGGGAGACTCTTTCCGGGAAAAGTGTCTAGTCTTGGCCGGAACCCTTCACTCGCACTGGCGTACGAAATTTGACCGACTGACAACCCCATGGGGTTTGTGGCTTGCTTCTCCAGACTCCCACCAAACGCACCGTCTTGGTAATCATTTCCTAGGGATATATTGCTCTGCAGCTGCCACTTTGGGATCTTCAGAGCACCTTCTCAATCAACGTCAGACTTTTCCATCTCTTGGATTGGGTCAATATTGTACAATTTTCATCTCTGAACCAATATAGGCAACGGAAACAAGAGCTCATCATGGGTCTCCTTACCCTCGTCGAGGACCGACCGACACCCAAGGCCGTGTACAACTGGCGCGTTTATACAGCAGCGTGTGTTGCATCATGGGCATCATGCATGATCGGATATGATTCTGCCTTCATTGGCACGACACTGGCACTTCCTTCCTTCGTCAAGGAGTTCCGCCTCGCAGCAACACAAATGCCTCCTGCGGAGCTGGCATTGACCAAGGCCAACATCGTCTCTGTCTACCAGGCAGGCGCCTTCTTTGGCGCGCTCGGCGCATATATTTCAAGTCACTACTTGGGCAGGAAGATGTCGCTGATCTTCTGGACGACTATTGTAAGCTGCCTGAAGCCTTCGAGTGCAGACAGACACTGACTATACACGATAGTTCATGATTGGTGCCGGTATGATGCTTGGAGCCAATGGAGACCGAGGACTCGGTTTGATCATCGGCGGTCGCGTGCTTGCTGGCCTTGGAGTTGGTGGTTGCTCGAACATGGTGCCTATCTACATCTCTGAGCTCAGTCCCCCAGCAGTACGAGGACGTCTTGTTGGTATCTACGAACTCGGATGGCAAATTGGTGGCCTTGTTGGATTGTAAGCGCACACAATATGACAAAACAATTTTGAAGTAACTAATGGTTGGGTTAGCTGGATTAATTATGGCCTCGCGGAAACCATGGCCTCTACTCGCAAACAGTGGCAAATTCCTTTCGCCATCCAACTTGTGCCTGCCGGATGTCTTTTGATGGGCGCATTTTGGCTCAAAGAGTCACCCAGATGGCTCTTCGCCAACGGTAAACGCGAACAAGCAATGAAGAACCTTTGTTGGATTCGAGGTGACCTACCCGCCGATCACCCTTACATCCTGGAAGAGATTGAGGCCATTGACGCGCAAGTTGAGTACGATCGTATCCACGTCGGAGCTGGTTTCTGGAAACCATTCCTTGCACTGAAGCAGAAGAAAGTGGCGATTCGCTTCATCTTGGGAGGCGGTCTCTTCATGTGGCAGAATGGGTCTGGGTGAGTGATAATAAGTGGACTCTCAATATTTGAAACACATACTGACCTCCTGAAGTATTAATGCTATCAACTACTATTCACCTACTGTCTTCAAGAGTCTCGGTATTACGGGAACTAACACCGGTTTCCTCACAACTGGCATCTTGTAAGTTAAACCTCATTCTACTTTCATGACAATTGCTAACTGTAGCTTTTTCTAGTGGTGTTGTGAAGACCGTCGTTACTTTCATCTGGCTTCTCTGGCTTATCGACAACCTTGGTCGCACTAAGCTCTTGATGATTGGTGCTGCTGGAGGTTCGCTCTGCATGTGGTACATTGCAGCATACATCAAGATTGCCGACCCAGGTAGCAATGCCAGCGGGTCTGGAGGCCTCTCATCTGGAGGTATTTCCGCCATCTTCTTCTTCTACCTCTGGACTGTGTTCTACACACCTTCGTGGAACGGTACACCTTGGGTCATCAACTCTGAGATGTACTCTCAGCAGACCCGCTCATTGGGACAAGCGTTCGCTGCTGGTAAGTCTTTCTATACACTCCACCACTATCATGAGTGATACTAACGATCTTGCAGCGAACAACTGGTTCTGGAACTTCCTCATCTCTCGCTTCACACCTCAGATGTTCCTCAAGATGTCGTACGGTGTTTACATGTTCTTCGCATGCTTGATGCTGCTGTCCATCCCATATGTCTACTTCCTCATCCCCGAGACCAAGGGTATCCCTCTCGAGAAGATGGATGAGCTGTTCGAGATCAGGCCTACTCACAAGGCCCACAAGATCATGCTACAGAGGTTGGAGGAAGTGGAACATGAGGACTTGAGCTACGGCTCCGAGAAGCCAAAGGCTGATGAGCGCGTAGAGAGCGTTTAGGCGGTATTGCTGTAGCATTCCAATACTGCACATAGCGGTTTGGCGCTCGTGTATACTTGTACATAACATGAAACATCTTCCAAAAAAGTATTGTTCACATTTAAGAGCCTTCTACCTTCTTCTCAAATCCTCATGCGACTCTTGAAATACAGCAATGGCCCAAGAGTTACCAAATAAATATGACTAGGCCAAGTATAATGAGGCAGACAGATATACAGATGCCTTCTGCATCAGGTTCAGCTTACGAGAGTGAAGAGCCAAATAACATCTCAAATAATTGTCCAATCGCTCCAGACCACTGGCAATCATCAAAAGAAGTCCGGAACCTCGTGAGGCAATACTGTAGAATGAATAATGACGCGAGAGTATTTAGGTTCAAGAGTTGCACAAGAATCAAGTGTTTCCAAACACCCATGGATCAATGCCAGATTCGAGGATATGAGAGTGACCTCAAGAAAAACGCACTGAACCGCAAGGCGATAACATCAATGACCAGCAAAACAGGACCATACCCTCGTGGCTTCAATCCGGCATCCGGCATCCGTTGCCACGTGCGAACCACCAAACACACCGACATGCACCCAACACCGGGGGCTCCGCAATTCATCGCCATGAATCTGTCCCAAGGATCTGGTGCCGATCCAGCCACGCATTGACGTCACGCTAAGTCCCTGCTGACCGGAGTAGTACCGCTGCGGAACTCCCCTTATCCGTTCGGAAGAGGGCTCGACGTGCAACGCGACTTGGCCGCGTACAGGAGGATCTTCGCGGCTGCTGGAGGAAGGCAAATGGATCGATAGCGATTATCCGCTGGGGTTGAGATGGGGACTGATGCGACGGGGCGGGTAACAGCTGATAGGGAGGGAAGGTGGTTTAGATGGTGCTTGGTAAGGTGAGAAGATACCAGCTTTGTTTCGTGAGGCTATCTTCAGTATTTGATTTATTCGTACATCATCATACATCATTCTCACGCCCATTATTACTTGCTTGCCGTCGTATACCACACAAGTACACCGGTCACCAATCTGTTCATTACTACACTGCAACCATGCCGTGTCGTCCAGGAATTTCCTCCATGTCGTTAGGACGATGCTACGCCGGCCACTCCCTCGAGCACAAGCTGTCAATGGCAGCAAAATACGGTCTCGAAGGCATCGAGCTGTTCTACGAAGATTTGGTCGACCACGCTGGTGGTTCCACTTCTCCATCAGACCTTCACGCTGCTTCAGCCTCCGTACACGAACTCTGCATATCTCTCGGCCTGGAGATAATATGTCTGCAACCATTCATGCACTATGAAGGCCTGTTGGACCGGAAACGACATGACGAACGCATCGAAGAGATGAAGCTGTGGATGGAACTAGCACACATCTTGGGGACGGACATGATCCAAGTTCCTTCCTCTTTTCTTCCACGCGACCAGATCTCATCAGACACCAACCTCATCGTATCCGACCTTCGCGAGCTTGCCGATTTGGGCTTGCAACAAACGCCAGTCATCCGCTTCGTATATGAGAGCTTATGCTGGGGAACATATGTCGACAAGTGGGAGATGTGCTGGGACATTGTGCAAAGAGTCGACCGTTCGAACTTTGGTATATGCCTGGACAGCTTTAATATCATGGGAAGAATCTATGCAGATCCAGCGCACGAGTCAGGGTGTACACCGAACGCGGAAGCAGAGGCGCGAGGTTCAATACAAAGGCTTGTCGACAGAATTGGCCCGCACAAGGAGAAGATCTTCTTCATCCAGGTTGTGGACGCGGAGAGGTTAGAACAGCCGCTCCTACCAGGACATCCATTCTACAATGCCGATCAGCCTACGCGCATGTCTTGGAGCAGGAACTGCAGACTGTTCTATGGCGAGAGCGATCGCAGGGCGTATCTTCCCGTCAAGGGTGTTATAGATGCCATCATAACCCATATCGGATACGAGGGCTGGGTCAGCATGGAGCTGTTCAATCGAGTCATGGAGAGGAAAGACCGCGGCGTTGTCGAGGAGCTAGCAGCACGTGCTGCGACATCGTGGGGGAGACTGTCGCATGACATGGGCCTCGAGACCGAATTGAGCAAGTGGCAAGCCCGATCTGGTAACAGCCAAATTGATTGGAACAAAGATAGTGACATTCAGTATAAAGTGGTGGAGGCGAGGCAGGCTCGGCTTTGAAATTTCGTTTGTCTTCATACCCTTTGCCGGGAAAGATCATTCCAGTTCACAATACCCTAGACAGCAAATAATGACTCATATTATACTGTTCAACTAGCATCATAATAGTCACTTAGTGGAAACTGAAGCGGCTCGCCTTCATGTTCTGTACCAAATGTTGTGGAATGCATCGGCATGAATTGGCCAGACTGTGTTGCAAGCAGGTCCGCCATGCTCACTTCTGGAGCAAATCCGAGATTTTGCATGAATTGCGGTTGATTTTGCAACTTCTTAGCTCCATGGAGGGAAGCAAGCTCATCGAAAAAGCTCTCGAGATCGCCTGAAATGGATGGGTCATAAGCATCAAGTGCTGGCGACGTGAAGTCGGTGTTGATTGGATTTGGGCTGAAATTGGTCGCTTGCAACTGCTGGTTTGAGTTCATCTCTGGAAGGAGGTCTTCGAGGAGTGAGCTGGGATGTCGCTGTTGTTGCTGACGAGGAGGTAAGGGTTGCTCAATTCCTTGTTGGAAAGCCGGGGCTGCAACCTGGGAAGATCCGGCATAAAGATGGTGATTACCGATGTGTATATTACTGTTTTGGGTCGGCATAGTCCGGGACAACTCGGGAGATCTGTGGCCAGTCATTGTGAAGTTATCCATAATCCTCTGGATCCGGCCCTGCATAGCTTGTTCTAGAGATAGGCTCTTGGTACTTTGCTTTATGCAGTGTAGCAAACATAAGACAATAGATGGTAGTTTGCTGGGGCTGATCTGTTCCTGGCACATTTCAAGCATCTCCAACGTTTTCTCAAGATACGTACGAGATGGAGCACATCTAAGTATAGTGGCGAAGTGTGTCAGCTGCAGTAAGACTGCGGGTGGCGTTAAAGGAATCGATGTAGAATCAGTCTTTACGTAGTCGAGTTTAGGAGAGAGTACGGCTTTCCATCCCGAGAGCTGTCGAGCTGTGTCGTTCCGCATGTCTGAACTTCGTCCTGCCATGGCTAGTATTCCAATCAGGTCCACCAGACGGTTAAAGCTACTCAAGGCGAGAGTAGGCATTCTTGATGTGCGCCCTAATACTGCGTCCAGTTCGCCAACCCAGGGCTGCCACTCTTCTAATCCATCCTCTTCCACTCTCCCAGCGCGCTCGACATCCGATTTGTTGACATAGGGGCGTCTATCCATTGAAAGGGCCAGAAGATTGTCAAGTACGTAGCAGCTTGCGACGACATGTACATAGCGAGATCCTGGCGACCTTGCTGACTCTTCTATTATAGATGTGATGCGTGATGCCGTACCAACCAGTATCCAAGCGGCGTCGTATAATGAGCTTCGAAGGTTAACCAAAGCGAGGTTGAGCAGAGCTTTCGCATGCCCTAGTTGGAACTTGCCGAGCTCGGTGGGTATCAACGTCTTGGTGATTTTGTACATGTTTGTAGTATCCATGGAAGGACCATCTCGACCAGAATCATTGCCGATGATATTTTGACAAGAACTGAGCGTCATCATACTCCACATTTCCGCGTGATGCGCGGAGTCAGGCATGGAGGGCGATAAATGGAGGCCATTACTGGGATACGAGTATGAAAGCTTCAAAATGTCGAGCTTTTCGCTAATTGGGAGCCAGCATTGGGTGTATGTTGAGTACGCTTCCAGCAAATGCCAGCAATTGCTCGGTAACTGTGTAAGTGTCTCGAATTCCATTACGGCTTGATCAGCGGGGCAATTTTGGGCGGCTCGAGTTAATCCAGACTGCTGAGTGGCGCCCAGGCTTGAGACCCCAGGTATCACGGCAGGTAGGCTATTGTCTTGCTCTACGGCAGCGTCGCTGTCTTCACCAGAACTTAGGGGCTCCTCGTTCTCGACCTCACTCTGCTCTCCGGTCAATCTTTTGTTCAACTCTTTGCAGAGTTTGGACTTTCTCCAGATCTTGTGAAGTCGGTTAGATTCTTTCGTGTCCCTTGCCAGCAAGACCGTGTTTTCTTGGCCCAATCTGGTGACCAGAGAGCCTTCGATCTCAGGACTTTGTTGGCAGATCAAGGCCAACGCCAATTCGATTCCCCGGATGTATCCAGGCGGTAGGCCTCTCTTCTTGGGATTGGAAGTAAAGGTGCATGCCCTATTGATGTCGAAGCAGGGCGCGCATTGTGGCTGGTTCCCATCGCATTTTGACCGTTCCGCCCGGCATTGGTCGCATGCTCGAGACACACGAAATCGCTTTACAGGGACATCTTGAGCTACCGTTCGACGCTTCCCCACAGTTTGCAATGGCATACTTGAGATGGTTGATGCATGTCTGGATGGCGGAAAAGGCATGGGCGGTCGGCCTCTGCTGAGGGGGCTAAACCCTTAGCCGCATCTTCTTCCGGCAACCGCGCCAGCGCTCCTGCTCTATTGATCTCCACCATGTCGACGACATGTCTGACGGCTACGATGGACAGACTCCTGGACGCCAACCGACGATGCCCTTCCGCTACGATCGCGACGAAACGGACGTTTGCGACGATGCGCGAGGATGATTCAGCACCATCCAGCGCACGTTCATCACCACGGTCACGAGGTGTGACCCCAGCGCCGGCCCCGTCTCCCACTGAATGTCGTCGCATATTCGACTCACGTGCTTCTATTGTGCTCGTAGGTATTCCAGGCGCAGGCAAGTCGACGCTGTCGTTGATGGCAGCAGCGGCTTGTCAAAGACGAATTGTGGACATCGAGACTCTGTTCAGCCAGGCCACAGGACGTTCAATGACAGAGTATCAAAAGCAATTTGGAGGCTCCAATCGTAATTTACGGCATGCTGAAGTGCTACAAAACGCTCTTCACACCTTTGACAAGGGCGCCATCATCGTGTGCAATGGCATCTATCGACTAGATGCGAAGAGCCAGGCTATATTGCACGAATTTGCGAAGACACATCCAGTAATCCACGTTCTGCGCGAATCGCGCAGTGTGTATCAGTATCTTGATACTGCCGAAGAGTCGAAGCTCCAGCATGTACTCGCTGTGAGCACCCCAACCTTCAGGAGGTGTTCCAACTACGAGTTTTACAATCTTGACGAAACCCGAGCTGCACACCATTCTGTGACACCAGCGCATCAACCCGCAGTTCCGGCATTTTTGACACTCAAAAGGGCTGAAAGAACCTTCTTCAAGTACCTCTCGCTCATCCTATCAAGCCAAAACACCCATGGCAAGGTCCAAAGCGCGACGCCTCCTATAGAACCTGGTCATTTTCCGCTATCGTATCTCGCGACTGAGCAGCGAAGCTACACATGCGCTGTTCAAGTTTTGCTCTCTGATGTCGTTTTGGAGGAGATCGATATTGAAGAGCTTGAGTTTGGCTGTGACGCCTTTGAGCTGGTCGTGGAACCGGACCAGCTTACCCTTCATCGAGCAGAGGACATCACTAAAAGCATATTCAAAGTTCGAAGAAGTACAGTAATTCCGATCATATACCACGTCATGCCAGCCGGTAGAAGTCTGGAGTATGCAAAGTCTTCTTACCTATCGAGCGTGCGCCACGGCCTCCGCATGGCACCAGAGTTCGCGACGATTGATTTGACCATGGATGAAGAAGACATCATGGCAATAGTTCTAGCCAGAGGTTCCACCAAGATCATCGGCCATCTTCATTCTGACAAGGACTGGTATCATCCGTTCTGGATCGAGAAGTACAACATGGCCATGCAATTAGGGTGCAGTGTTGTCCGCTTCACTCGTCCTGCGAAATTCATGGACGACAACGCCGCAATTCAAAGTTTTAGGAACACGATATTTGCTAAACCCAGAAAAATCCCTTTGATATGTTACAACACCGGTCGAGCAGGTCGCCGCTCTGCTTGCTTCAACCAGGTGTTGACACCTGTTATTCCGGAAGCACTCATGAAAGACGGCGCAGACTTCGAAAAGCGGGTTCGACATAATCCGGAGACATCTTGGCTCACCGTACAGGAAGCTACACATATCCTGTACGCTTCCTTCACATACGATCCTATGGAGTTCTATATCCTGGGAGCCAGCGCCGGATACAGTCTATCGCCAGTAATGCACAATGCAGCTTACAAGACATGCGGCATGCCACATCACTTTGATCGACTCCAGACCACCACTCTGAACGACAGTCTAGCAGAATTGCTTCGCAAGCCAAATTTTGGTGGCACAGCAATCAGCCAGCCATTCAAGATCAAAGCCATCTCCCTAGCACACTCTATCAGCCGACATGCCCAAGCAATCGGAGCGATCAACACCTTGATACCAGTTCGCCATCTCAACGATGATGGCAGCGTGCCTGATGCGGATGATATTGAGCTTTTCCAAGAACGCAACCAAGCAGGTCCGGTCAAAGCTCTGTACGGTGACAACACAGACTGGATTGGCATTCGCTCATGTATCCGGCGTAGCTTGTCACCCGCGAACGCAGTGCGGCCAACTACTTGTGGGCTCATCATAGGCGCTGGTGGTATGGCGCGTGCAGGTGTCTACGCGCTTCTGCAGCTGGGTGTTAAAGACATTGTAATATTCAATCGCACGTACGAGAATGCGGAGAAGCTTGTAGCGCACTTCACACAGCTCACGTCAAAACCTTCAGCTGCCAAGCTCTTCCCGTCTTTCGTCCAAGCATCGCAGCCGTCATTCCAGATTCTCCGATCTCGAGAAGAGACTTGGCCAGAGCACTTTCGTGCGCCTACAATAATTGTGTCATGTATACCTACAGATCCCATTGGCGATACTCCTTCACCGCAATTCACCCTGCCTCCACACTGGATGCAATCGCCAACCGGTGGAGTCGTGGTCGAGCTTACGTATAGAACACTCAACACGCCTTTAATGAAGCAAGTTCGAGAAGAAGCTTCAGCATCGTGGATATGTATGGACGGCCTGGACTTGCTTCCCGAGCAAGGTTTCGCTCAATTCGAATTGTTCACTGGACGAAGAGCACCACGCAGGATAATGCGAGAAGAGGTCCTGAAGTGCTGGACTGACGAGCAGGGACATTCGAACCCGACAATGGTCAGGACGAGGCTGGAAGCTATGGAGGGACAGGAGCCTTGAAGACGTGAGGGAATGCGGCTGAAGCATTGACGACCGGCCTTTAAATCGACACGCGACTAAGTTTGGTTCAACTTCAGTATTCGTGCCTGTGTCAGGTTCACATGTCATACCTTGAGCGCACGTGGAAAGATGCAAACCTTGGGATACATGCGCACCCTTGCACAAAGTTTACAGCACTAGCGTACCAACGCAGCGACCACTAGTTCAGCCTCACGAACAGCCAATTGTCCTCGCTAGAATGACTATTGATGGAACACATGGCTGATGGTGACATGGGAGGAAATACATTCGTAGCATTAAGGTCACGGCTTGCGATCTGAGGTGGCCGACCGGCAAACGAGAGACATGGTGACATGACTACACCAGCAATGAAGGGGTGTAGCTACTCAAGATAGTAAGATTGGAAGTGATGAAGGTTTAATCGAGAGGAACATTGCGCCATTGTGTATCTGACGTATAATACCGGACAACCTCTGTTCTGTGATGCCGGGAAAAGTGTGAATTTTCTAAACTCCAATGGTATATCCATGAAATTAAGGGGGTGAGTAAATGTGATTAAAGTAGCGAATACAAGCAAATCGATCCGAACACTATTCGTTTCATGCGTGAATGTTTCTTTCACTTCATCGACTTCTCTCTGTAGATGTAGCATGTGCATCAAGTGCATGTGACCTTTAGCTGATTGGACACACTTTCTGTTGCATTATAGTTGAACTGCCCGTGTTTGTATAGAGAGTATGGGTCACATGCCAATGCCCACACAGGCAGCAATCTGATGCCAAAATCCCAATGATGTCGAGGGTGGAATAACAGTGGAGCAGTCGCGGTTGTTGCTAGGCCGATGACTAAGTTTTGATGTGGTGCACGGTGCGCATCCTTCCTAGCACTTGAACATCGAAGACCCCAAAACATTTCGCAGACCCCAGATCCATCACACGCGCAGTCAACTCAACCCGGCAACGCCATCATGTCCGGCAAACGCGCGAACACATTTGGCCAAGGCCGCCCGGAGCGCCCGTACGAGGAGCGCGAAGAAGAGGCTGCAGAGATCCCGCAGAAGGCGACGGCTGCACAGCTGGCGGCGCGCAAGTGAGTCCACGTCCCCTTCACCTGCATATTGTGCCAGCAAGGCAACCCCGCGACAAAGAAGTTTTCATTCCCGCAGACGCTGACCCTTTGTTCCCTCTAGAATCAAGAGCGTCAAACCGCGACGAGCAGGAGGAGCCACCGTAAGTACCCCCCAGTCACCCGCGCGCTCTCAACCGCATCTGCATCCGCATGCGCACCCGCATCCTCCAGTGCAGCCTGCGCGATGGCGTCCAAAAGATTCCACTCGACGGAAGGGCGGCGCCGGATACGCCGCGAGCAGGAGAGACGAGAGGCTAATGCGCGCCTACAGACACCGTCCATGAGTGCAAGTTTCGCGGCGCCACAGCCCAGCGGTTTCACTTTTGGAGCCTCAGCAGCACCCGCAGTCGGCGGAAACGACAACAGCAACAATAACAACACAAACGGCATGTTCGGCGCCAGCACCAGCACGTTCGGCGGCGCGACCAACAGCTTCCCGCCGTCACAGTCAGCTACGCCTACCAACAACTTCACCTCCTCATCCTTCCCTGCCTTCGGCGCAACCAGCCAAAGCACCGGCTTCAACCTGCAGCCGCCTTCATCATCCAACTTCGACTTCAGCGCCGGTGGCAGCAGCTTCAAGTTCACTTCAGCGACCCAGCCTCCCGAGTTTAGCCAGACTGGCACTCCCGTGGGCAACATGTTTGGCTCAAGCTTCAGCACGCCCGTCGCGAACGGCAAAGGCAACGCCAATGGCAATGGCGCGTCGACTTTTCAAGGTGGTTTCAGCTCGCAGACACCGACACAGGGCAATCCTTTCAGTGGCCTTGCGCAGAACAACGCCCCCAGCGCGCCCTCGAACAATCTCTTTAGCACAACCAGCAGTGCACCTGTCTCGAACATGTTCGGCGCCAACACGAGCGCGCCCACCAACAACATATTCGGTGCCGCTAGCGGTGCGCCCACCTCGAATGCGTTTCCTGCCTCGAACATGTTCAACACCACCAGCGCACCCGCCAACAATATGCTCAGCAGCGCACCCTCCAACAACATGTTCGGCGCCACCAGCAGTGCACCCTCTAGCAATATGTTTGGCACCACCAGCTCGAGCGCGCAGTCTACAGGCACATCAGCACCCACCAACATGTTTGGCGGTGTTAACGCGTCGTCAAACAACGCGGCGCCAGCGCAGAGCAATGCCTTTGGTGGCGGCTTTGGCAGCAACACACAGAATGGAGCACATCAGGAGACGTCCAGAAACAACTTCCTCGGCACAGGCACAAGTGCGCAGGGTACGCAGAATGCGACAGCAACTGCCCCTACACAGAACACCTTCACCTTCGGTGCGCAATCCAATGCCACCACCTCTGCGGCTGCTAGTAATCCTTTTGGATCGCTCCCAAAGCCATCAGAATCGTCCACTTCGCTCACCTTTGGCGCGCAGGCGCAAGAGAAGACCCCTGCCAGCGCGAGCAACCCCTTTGCCGCTATCAAGCTGCCTGCAGAAGCTGCGGAGACCTCAAAGCCCTCGCTATTCAGCAGTGTTCAGGCTCCTCAACCGGCCGACGGTGCGTCTTCAGAGACTCCCAAGCCAAACCTGTTTGCCTCGTTGTCCAAGGGACCGACCACGACCAACAGCCCTGGCTTCAACTTTCTCAGCGCGGCACAGAGCAAGGAGTCAGCGGCGGTTTCTGAGAAGGCTGCCGAGCCACCGGCCGAGAAGGCACCCGAAGCGAAGAAATATAATCTGTTCAGTGCCTTGAGTACACCTCAACCAGCGAAGACAGCAGAGGCAGAGAAACCGAAAGCAAGTCTGTTCAGTGCGCAACCCAAGATCAGCACCGGTATGTTCTCACAGACCCCTCAACCCCAGGCCAAGAGTGTAAGCAACACCTTCAAGCCTACGCCGTCATTCTCAGGTTTCAAGTCACAAGCGGCGTCTTCCCCGGAGGCATCCAAGGGCTCAACCACACAAGCAGCTCCAGCGAAAGAAGCATCCAACCCATTCTCCAAGCTTCCCGCGCCCTCTACCGATCGTCCAAATCTGTTTTCACCAGCTCAGCAAGCACCGGCCCCCGCATCTGCACCATCCTCAATGCCTGCCCTCACTGGCGGCACAGAGCTACCTAAGATTCCCAAAGCACATGTCCCACAAGAGTGGAATGCAGCGACCGTGTCCGCTCCTCAGGGCGGGGACAGTTCGTTCCACCTGATCTGCAACCTGACTGCGCAGCTACAGCAATTGAATGAGAAATACCGCACGAAGCTGAGCAATCTCTCAGCGACAGCGGACTGGTCTGCCCTATCACTCTGGCATCACCAGCACAGCTCAGCGATTAAGAAGAAGATTGACATTGCCAAGAAGCAACGTGCGAATGCGAAGGGTGTCACTGGTAACGAAGCGACCGTTACAAAGCGCAAAGTCAACGATGAGAGCCCCGAGAATCGCGATGCGTCACCCTCGAAACGCGCACGGCCTGCCGAGACACCAGCTACTCCTACGCCGCAGCCTTCAGCATCTACTCCCAAGCTCAACCCACCTGCAACTGCTACCTCGAACCTTTTTGCTGCAGCACTGAAGAAGCCATCCGCTCCTTCGGAGACATCTGACAAGTTTGCTTCCAAGCCAGTTCAGACTTCAGCCCCAGCTACCACAGGCGGTTTTAAGCCAACTCCAGCTCCCACTTTAACAAACGGTGGTGGCGGTTTCAAGCCGACTCCCGCCGCTGCATCAACAAGCGGTGGTGGCGGATTTAAACCGTCTGTTCCAAGTGGCAGTGGCGGGTTCAAGCCTACTGTCTCAAGTGGTAGTGGCGGATTCGCAGCTCAGTTTGCAAAGTCTGCAAAGACCCTTGAGCAACTCGCGGCGGAGAGAAAGAAGAAGGCCAAGGACGAGGACTATGACTCTGATGATGAAACTGAAGAGGAGTGGTCTGCTAGATACGATCAGGAAGAGGCTGAACGCATTGCGAAAGAGAATGGCCGCAGTTGCAGCTGCCAAAGGATTCTCCATGCCCACATCATCGAAGCCTACCGCCACCTCCACCAGCTCATCGACGAACGGCCTGTTTGGCTCTCGACCTGCCAGCCCCGCCTCGTCGACCGGCGGTTCAGTGTTTGATGCTCCTAGCACAGCAAAAACCCCCTCGAACAACATTTTCGGCCACCTGTCTTCAGGAACCTCGTCCAACCACCAGGATGAGTCTGAGGACGATGGTGAGCAGCATCCTGTCGGGTCAGTCGAGCCAACGACTCCGCCCAAGCGCAAGTTCGGAACTCCAGACAATGAAGAGACCGAGTCCCTCGACGAGGCAGCTAAGCGTCAGAAGCCAGAAGCTGCACCCAAAGGTAGCCTGCTGTCGCGCATGACACCAGCTGATAACACCCAGTCTGAGAAGGAGAACAACTCGCCGGCTCTATTTGGCCAGGCCAATGGGAGTACAACCCCAGCAGGCAAACCCTTTAGCTTCTTTGACTTCTCCGCGGCTGGGTCGAAGACTGCGTCTCCTAGCTCGGACACATTTGCGGGCGATCAGACGTACAAACCTGGAACTCCGATCAAGTTTGGTGAATCAATAGCAGAGAAGAAGGGCGGAGTTCCCGCCTTTTCTTTCCAAGCACCATCCACCTCTACTACACCATCAAAGCCACCGCCCGCTCATCCACTTTTCAACTTTGGACCCATGACAGGAGGCTCGTCGTTGACAGCACCGACAAGTGGACTCGGCTCCGCCCCGTCTTCCGTGTTCTCCTCCCGTGCCGCCACGCCTCTTTCTGAGGCCGATACCAGCGCTGCAGAGGATGATGAAGAGGGTGGTAATCAAGAGCAAGTCGACCTTTCCAAGCTCACCCCCGAGGAACTCGAGTCTAATGAAGTCGTTTTCGAGACTGAAATAGCACTTGCCAAGCACCAAGTCGACCAAGGTAACGGCAAGACCTGGGAGAACTTTGCTCGCGGCCCATTGTACCTTCTTAAGGACAAGGTCTCCGGCAAGTGCTTTGTTCGCATCCGCATAGCTAGCGGTGCAACACCTTTGAACTACGTTATCCTGCCCAAGCTGAAGACACAGGTCATCGGCAGCAGCGGCAAGATGGTTCAAGCTACAATGCCCAAGAAGGAGGGCGGCATCGCGCAGTTCTACATCTCATTCAGGATGAGCGAGACTGCACAGGAGTTTTCCGAGAAGTACAACGCCAGTCTGCCATCGTAGACATTTCTTTACAAATGTTGTTCAGCCAGCAACATTGTTACTCGACACATGAGCCATGGGCTCACGATCCTTTATTAGAGCTATGGGCTCGTGAAATCCTTCTCCGGAGCATCGAGCTTTTCTCCAGAGCCACGAGCTTGCGAACTTTCCCTTGGAGCATCGAGCTCCCGAACTTCATTTCTTTAGAGCCATGAACTCTCGATACTGGTCTTTGGAGCTACGAGCTCTCGACCCATGTTCCTTATTCGCCACTTCAGCTGCCCTACCCTGCCTGTGTGTAGCTTTCTTTACATAAAAATTGGCGCTTGTGATTTCTTGATTGGTTGTTAGCATTGCATGGCACGGCGTTTCATCACATTATTCTGGAAGATATGGCCAGGAGACAGACAGCGACGGCGACAGGCGGGGCTTGTGTTTTTCTTTTCTTTTTCTTCTTTTCGATTAATGTACAATACTAGAGGCCCTTTAATTGCATCTTGAGCGAGCTTTGAACTGGTTGGAAGCTTCATCATTGTATGATACAGCATGAGAATAATAGACGTGCACATGTGAACTGTGAGTGAAAGTTAGCTGTTTTGCGCGCACGTGATGCTCTTTCATCGATGCGGCGCAATGATGCGCCGCGTTGCCATGGACGCAAGTGTGAGGGACTTATTGAACGTGGGGTAAACGCTCACTTGCAACACGCATGGACGGGCGGACGTTCCAGACTCACGACCTTGGCAAGCGCGTGAAGAGAAACTTGGAAAAAGGCACGACATTCAATACGGTCGCGCTCGGGCTCACTGTTTCCCCGCGTTAGTGACGAGGGTGCATGAACCAGATGCTCCAGATGCGTGTCTGGCCTGAGGTGTTTGCAGGTTGCAGGCCCATGTGTGGAGCTGGTGCTGGTCACCCCGGCAGGCGGAACGTCTGGCAGCGAGTGGCAGCGATCTCAGTGGAGTGGGCAATGCTTAGGTGAGGCATGCATGCGGCTGCGCGTGAGCTGGCTGTGCCTCGGACAGCGTGGAAGGGCGACGAAGACGATGGGGTGAAACGCGTGGAATGCAGACGAATGGATGCATGCGGGTCGGTGTTGTTGAACCTCGCTACTGTGGGCTCCTACGGCTGGGTAGTGTGTAGTGTAGATGGGACGGACGGAGACGCCGTCTGTTTATTTGGAACCACAGATAAGCGCAGGCGTACCGCGGTGCAGGCTGGCTGCACTTGCATATAAGCCCCCGGGTGAGCCGTCTTGCGTGCTGCGGAGAGTGCGCAGTGCTGTATTCGTACTGTCGATTACGCTGCCACTTGCTAGCACGCCTAGGCACCTCACTCCGCCGTTTCCGAGGGCCGCCGACGCTGCCATCATTCACACTTCATAGGACCTGGCTTCCCTGCTTGGTGCGCGAGCCTTGGAAGGGAGATTGACCCCCCGGATTGTGAGCCAACGGGCCCGTGTGTTCAAGTGGTCCTGCGCTCCCTCCGTCATCCCCATCCAGCATCCGTGCCGGCCTTCCGCGGACTCGACATATTGGTGAAGTCATGTTGGCTTGGTGATTGTGCGACCCCGTCCACCACTTCTTCTAGTCTGGACATGCCACGCCGGTAGCACGCTTCCAAGATCCAGACATCGTCTGCGCAGCATCGCCCATCTGCCGTGCCAATGGCCAGGGAGCGGGCGTCGCATGCGCGTCTCCATAAGAGAGGCAACTCCGCCTCGAGCGTGACGAGCCCCCTCAGCCCTGCTCGCAACTCGGGCTCGTTTACTTTTAACCGCTCAGAGACGCCCAAGACGACGTACGAAGAGCCCTGGATAGGGAACCGAAGCGCCCCATGCCGACCGCTACGCCATCACAACACCAGCTGAAGATCAAGCCGTACCTGCGCCAAGCTGTCGTCCCAAGGAGCAGAGCAATGGCCTGGACCTGGTCACGACCCGCCGCGGAGAACGAGAGCCTGGCGGGCCTGGGGCATCGCAGACTACGGAGACAACTATTCGAGAACCATATCCGACGTTACCTTTGTGCCTGTAAATGGCCGTCACCGACACACGCGATCGACCTCCAATACGTCGGCCTCATCAGGCGGTCTGCCGCGCCCAACACCGCTCCCGCCAATCCGCCAAACACCACATTCCTACGTATCATCAAATCCCATGTCGCCGTCTGCTCCGCCATCCATTTTGGGCAGCGAGCAGGAGGCCGATGATATCATGTCTGATGAGGAGTTCCGGCTGCGACAGAACGCGTATGACCCCGGTCGGCGATCCGGCTCGCTCTCCTCGGTACCAGGAAGTTCCCTCCGCATCCATACCAACAACTCCAGCACACGCCTGGCTGCCAGCTACTCGCAGTCTTCCGTCTCGCTCACGTCGCCGATCAATGCGTCCGCCCGTTCGCGCGGTGACACACTCAAATCCATCGATACGGCCACGAGCCCCAGCTCGCGCACCTCGTTCGATCACGCGACACGGTTTATCCGTGGAGGCAGAGACTCGCCTATAGATGCGGCAAGTCGCGCAGCGAGTATCCGCGCCGCGCGAGAAAAGTTCGAAGCAGACCAGCGCGCGAAAGAGGCAAAGTACGAGAAGGAAGCACACAAAGCCGCCGAGCGCGAGGCGCGGAGACAGCAGAAGAAGGAAGAACGCAAGTCGGAAGCTCACGACCGGCCTGAGGTGATTGACGAGAAGGCACCGAGGCCAAGCGTCGGTGGCCGCCAATACTCTGATCATCGACAGGCACATTCGAATTCGCTGCCCAAGTACGTGACTACCGTCGACGTGGAGAAGAATGCGGGTGTGGCGCCGCAGGTTACGAAGAGGAGAGAGGCGAAGGGTAGGTGGTTGCGGTTCGTGACGTGGTTCAAGACGCGGCTGTTGAGGATGTCGGGGCGATGAAAACATCCATGCCCATCATTCTTTCTTCCTTGCATATTCTTTCCTGGGATTTTTAGCACGGCGTCTGGTTTCTTCACGATCACGTCTTTTATGACTTCTTTGCATTATACGAGGGCATGGCGCATTTGCAATACACGTGCGGCTAAGGCGGCGATCATCTATATATACACACTCAAAGGGGGATTGGAGGCGTTGTCTTTTTATTACAGCTCATCTGCGATATTTCTACATGCAGCGATGCGCTCGCTCTGGTGGAGCTGCAATTGCATATTCTTATCAATGTGTTGGTCTTACTTGTGCTGGGATACAAGATTGCGTGATGCCTGCAGCGAATGTCGAAATCGGAAATGCATGTCTCGGACTGTGTAATCTTGTACTACGCACGTATCCACGGACAACAGGCAAGTAAGCGTTTAGCAGACGTCGTGTTTCTCTTTGAGATCTGCACCGCACCGTGAACCGCAGCGCTGGGAACGGACGTGTTCCGCAACTTCTTTTCCGAAAATCTCCCGCCGCCGACATCATTCCCGCGCCCGCGCTGTACAAAAGTTACTCCTTCCCCGCACGACAACGCACAAGACGCCAAAAGACATGGTGTGCGATTTTTCATGATCGCAATGTCGCTACGCAGCTTGCCGCGGGCTTCGCTTGCGCGCACGACGCTCCATGGCGCAAGACTCGGTGCCGGACGATTGACGCAGATGAGATGGGCGAGCAAGAAGGAGAAGACGGGGCCGGAGGAGAAGCCTTTCTACTACCCAGTTGCCAAGAGAGCATTTTCGATCGTGTGCAGAGGGAGAAGGCGGAGCAGTTGGAAATCGTGGCGATGCAGCAGAGGACGGCGAGAGGGGGAGTTTTGGGCTACGGTCACAAGTGTGTTATATTCGTCCATGGACGTGGCTGTATGGGAATGAGGCTAATACGAAGATGAATAGTTGCTGTCCTCGCGGCTGGAATCGGATTCTACTTTGGCCAAATGATTCCACAGAAAGGCGATACGTCGTCCACCGCGCCGCTTCTCACCTTCATCCCGCCGAGACATAACCTCTCGGAAGCGAATATGGAGGCCGCGTGGGTTGATTTCCGCGACATCGTGGGGAAAGACAATATCTCGCTCGATAGCAACGATCTCGCATCACACTCTGGGTCGTCGTGGTCCTCGCATCCCGCGCTGCCAGGCGACATACCCTTCTGCGTCGTCAAGCCCGGCAGCACGCAGGAAGTCAGCGCCATCATGGCAATCTGCCACGAGCGCAAAATCCCCGTGACGCCATACAGCGGCGGGACAAGTCTGGAGGGCCATTTCGCCGCGACAAAGGGTGGCATATGTATAGATTTCTCCCGCATGGACCAGATCCTCAAACTGCACAAGGACGACCTCGACGTCGTGGTTCAACCTGCAGTCGGCTGGGAACTGCTCAATGAAGAACTCGCCAAAGAGGGATTATTCTTCCCGCCGGACCCCGGCCCAGGCGCGATGATAGGCGGCATGGTCGGCACGGGGTGTTCTGGCACAAACGCGTATCGCTACGGCACCATGAAGGACTGGGTAATCAGCCTGACGGTCGTACTCGCCGACGGCACGATTATCAAAACCCGCCAAAGACCGCGCAAGAGTAGCGCCGGCTACGATCTCACGCGCATGTTTATCGGCAGCGAAGGCACACTCGGTCTCGTGACCGAAGCCACGCTCAAAGTCACAGTCAAACCCCAACACACCTCCGTCGCCGTGTGCGCGTTTCCCAGCATACGTGCTGCGGCCGATTGCGTGTTCAGCGTCGTCGGCGCGGGCGTGCCCATCGCTGCTATTGAGATATTGGACGACGTGCAAATGCAGTGCATCAACGACGCCGGCCAAACATCCAAAACATGGGCCAACGCACCGACGCTATTCTTCAAATTCGCTGGCACGCCCAATGCAGTTAAAGAGCAGGTCGGCCAGGTCCAATCGCTTGCGAAGCGCGCAGGCAGCGTGAGTTTCGAATTCGCCAAGAGCGAGCAGGAGAAGGAGGATTTGTGGCAGGCGCGGAAAGAGGCGCTTTGGAGTGTTATGGCGAAGACGGGGGGAGACCCGGATATGGCTGTTTGGACGACGGATGTCGCTGTGCCGATTTCGAAATTGCCGCAGATTATTGAGGAGACGAAGGAGGAGATACGGAAGAGTGGGTTGTTGGCGAGTATAGTGGGACATGTTGGGGATGGGAATTTTCACTGTAAGTTGGATGCACTTCTTACCTCATTCCTTCCCCTTTTTTTTCCTTCACGCGGGGGAGGTTATTTGTTGGACTCGCTAACCGCTCCGCCAGCGATCATTCTGTACAACAAGAAAACAGAGTACGAAAAGGCCAAACACCTCGTGCACGACCAGGTCAAGCGCGCAATCGAGCTCGAAGGCACGGCGACAGGCGAACATGGAGTCGGACTCGTTAAGCGCGACTATCTCCCGCATGAGCTGGGCGAGAGTACCGTGGACGCAATGAGGCAATTGAAGAAGGCATTTGACCCGTTGTGTCTGCTAAACTGCGATAAGATAGTGCGTGCGTCAAGTCCGAAGGAAGGGGAAGTAGCTGAGTGGTAGAATCAAGTATCCATCCAATACCCTCACAAGTGTGCATACAAGATATTGATATTCTGCAATTCATGAATCGCGCGCAAGCCACACAGGATTGATCTCGCAATTGGCGTCAAGTTACAATCGCGCTGAACTGCGCAAGTGCCAGGTAAAGCCAGGGGAATTAGAAGCAACCCGCCGCCAAACGGAGCATTCAAAGTCACTGTGAGGTGAATCATAGAGGTATTACTGTCACTGACTTCAGCCTGATCATTGTGGCCTTGAGATGTGCTGCGCCACCACTGCTTCGCTCAGGTAAGCAACGTCCTCCACCTCCTTCTCTCACACCCTTCTTCTACATGCCCAAAGCAACAGTCTTGCGTAATATGCGGCCGCTCCACATTTCCCCTCTACTATCGATGGCCTAAGCCTCGTCACTCTCTCACCAGAAACAGTCATGCCACGCAGCGCACGTTTGCCACGAAAGATAGGTCGCGATAGACGCAACTCTGCTCCCGGACTAATCACTGTCACCAAACCGTCACCATATACACATATCAATTCGGAAGATGGAGACATACGATTGCTTGAGCTTTTTCCGGGCGACTGAAATGACACCATCACCATGCGACTCGTCTACAGCAATCTAGCGGACGAGTCCCGACCATACGAGGCCTTGTCATACGTGTGGGGGTACGAAAATGGCTTCAAAAGAAGCAATACTTAATGAGATACCCGTTGAGATCACAGCAAACCTGGATTGCGCCATACGTCATCTACGCCTCGTGGTGGGCAAGCGCTTTCTATGGATTGATGCAGTTTCGATGAACCAGAAGGATGTGCAGGAACGAAACCACCAAGTGCGGATCATGGGAAACATCTACAGAACTGCTGGGAGAGTGATTATCTGGCTTGGGCCTGTCGACCCGACGAATCTGCATCTGAGAGCAATACTTGGGGCAATGCAATTCCACTTCTCCAACGCAAGCCCTACTCCCACAACACTGTTCGATTATGCATGCAGCATCAGCTCGCTGGTCGAGGCCCAGACCCAAGTCAATCCAAAGGAATGCTTACTCGATGCCATTCACGGACTTATAGACCGCGCTTGGTTCGGAAGAGTATGGGTAGTGCAAGAGCTGGCACTAGCCAAAAATGCAATGATACATGTTGGCTCATTCTCATTTCCATGGAACTCGTTCGAGCGGTTCATGACATGGCTGCCGCACCACAACTTCGACCCAAGGACTCGACCTGAGCTCGCCGAAGCAGCTGCGAGAGTTGTCAAGGTCAGCTGTAACACGCCCTTTTCTTCCCAGCTCTGCCGCACAGTCCATCTCTCAGCGACCGACCCGCGTGACAAAGTGTTCAGCATCATTGGCATCTCGGATCCTTCTAGCACGGACATTAAGCCTGATTACACTATGTCATGTCAAGGGGTATTCGCTGCCGCTGCCGCTGCCGTATTGCGCGAAGGGAAATTCGCCATCTATTTCCACGCGCCCCTTCACCCATTGCGGCAGAGCCAGAAGCTGCGAAAACTGCCACACTTGCCGTCCTGGGTGCCTGATCTCCGAATCACGGGAGCCGCATATACAAAGAAACACGTGGGCTATACCGGATATCGCACAGATTTCGACACAGATCCCAGCAAGACATATCACCGCCCGACCACGATTCTTAGCCGGTCGCAGTATGACACTCCGATTGAGCAGTTCTTGGGCAACATGTGCCGCCAATTACCATTTCCACCTGCCAGCTTCTCCGCCGATCTAACCCAGCTCCACGCCCCAGGCCTTGTTCTCGGGGAGATCAAAAAGACCTCTGGAGACCGCTTGTACAGCATGGGCGACGCCTGTCTGCACACCGGCCTCCCACTCAGCGTGTACCACATATTCCACGACATGGCGCGGCCCTGCGGCGTGAGCGCGGAAACCTTTGTGCGCGGATTACTGCGCCCGTGGACCGATCTCAAGGTGTACCATCGATTCCCCAAGCAGGCAGCGCTGCAGCTCTTCGATCTGGGGCTGCGGCGCTCGAGCGTCTCGGCGCCGGTGTGGGATGCAGTGCAGGAGATTTGCGTCGACATCAAGCGCAATGCGGCGAACCGGACGCTGTTTGTTACGGAAAACGGCCACGTTGGCCTCTCGTACCATCCGGATGTTGTCGGGGGTATATGCACGGGCGATGTCGTGGCTGGGCTGTTTGGCATTAATTTTCCGTTCATATTGCGGGGAAACGGGGATGGTTCGTATCGGATGGTGAATGTTTGCAATATAGTCGATCACAGTTGGGGTCATGGCTTTCTCAGGAATCAAGAGGGAGACGCGTGGAATACCTTGGATCGGAATAGGCCTGGGAATCTGTTCACAAGCTGTGAGGATTTTGGTATGCGAGAGTTTGTCATTGTATAACAGAGATTGGTCTACGGGTTTGATATGCCGTTTGGATGCGGGACAAGATATGCGACCTGGTGGACTGGTTGCTGGTCTTCTCGGAATGAGCATCCTTTTCATTTCCAGACCCGAGGAGCACGATCACTATCGAGTGATCAACGTTGATCCAACGATACCGGGATGGTCAATCGCGAATGCACCCACGTCTTTCTAGAAACTGATTAAGAGACTAAGCGACCTATTTGCGAATGTCCCAAGGACAATTAAGTAGAGTTTGGTCTGAAGAAGTATGTCATGGTGTGAAGTTGAACACCTGAGCTTGGCATCTCAGATAGAGGGGGGCTGCGCACACTGTCCATGTCCGTGATATATAGACTCATAGTTGTATCCGATATCGTACGCATTCTGCTGTTAATCGAGGAGGGAATGGGAAATTATTATGTGTTCAAAAATCCGATTTTCGATCGTATCTGTCCATACTGCATCGCCAGTGAGTCGGTCAGGGGCCTAGGACATTGCAAACTATTGTCAGACTCTCGTGAAAAATATTGAGTGTGATCTAGTGGCTTTGCATTATTGAGCCTCTACCAAGTAGCATCAATATGTGCCATCTCTACCTACGTATCCTGAGTATTCAACACCGACTTCTGAAGCCATTCACAACTTTTCGCAACTTTTCGTATGTAGTTTCTCTTGCTTCAAATACCACCAAAGCGGCATTGTAGTACTGACTGTGTACTGCGACTGCGTCCAAATCAATTGCATCCTGAGTGTCCGGATAGAGAAGAAGATCCTGTGCTCGGGTAACTGGTCGTGAATGATGAATTTAGCATGAGGCTAGGCGAGTCATGCGAACCATCGTTCCCTCAAGCTCCCCGCAGTCGCGAACCTCTCTCCTCCACCACTCACCATGTAGACCATAAACTCCCAGTGAACGCAACTACACATCTCAATGCCTACGCGCGCAATCGAAGCCATCTTCTACACGCGCTTCCACCATGAAAAGGGTACGCCGGCCCTTCCCACAATCTTGCACCCAAAAGCTAATGCGCGCATCAGGTTCTCGCGTACTCCACCAAGTCCCGCCGGGCAGCATAACGCCCTCGCCCAAGCCGTCTAAATCCGACCTCGCGGAGACTTTGTTTCCCTTCTCCTCTGTGACGAGCTACCTGATCCCCAGTCAGCACTTTTGCGACCGCCTGCTCACCTTCGTCGTCAATCATCATCGCATTATTGGCTACCCGGTATGCATACAAGGCGCGAAGTACAGTCGCAATGAATTCATCTTCAACTTTGCGCTTGTGATTGGGGAGAGCGAGGTCGATTGGGCGTGTTATGGCGAGGTGGTGAGAAAGCTTGGGAGGTTACTGAGGGGGTTGGAAGAACAGGGTGGATTCTTGAGTAAAGAGGAAGAAGGGGTGTGGGACATGGATGAAGTGGCTCAGGGAGATATCGGGGGCGGAAGTAAGGTGTATGCCCTGTGCGAGATGGTGTTGGAAGATCTGAACAATTATGCCGAGTGCATGATACCAATCGGTACGTCTAGATATCCCACAAGGCATGCAATGCTAACAGCAACACATAGACGACTCGAACACAATCAACCTCAAACTCTTCCCTACCCGCCCTCCTCCACCCCCCATCTCCTCGCACCAGGTCCCCCTCCTCACAATCTCCCTCTCCTCCCTGCAATCCCCCATATCCTCGGACTTGACTCTCAACCGCATCCTGCCCTACATCAACGGCGTGCACAGCATCGCGCGCATCGCGGCCCTCGCCGACACAGATCTGTCCCTCACGCGCCGCGCCATCCAACACCTCGTGTACTACGGCTGCCTCGTACTCCTCGACATATTCAGCTTCAGCGCCATATACGCGCCGACGGCGGAGATCGGAGGCTTCGTACTCGACCCAGACGTCAAAGATGAATGCGCGCGCTACATCCGCGTGCCGAGATTACGCCTCGGCAGCGCAGCGACGGCCTCTACTACTATACTCGAACACCCCTCCCCCTCCTCACCCACCGCAGCATCTACAGACGACGACAAGGAAGAAGAATGGCACATCCCACACACGACGTTGATCCACCTCTATACCTCCCTGCGCCAAGGCCTCACGCTGAAAAATTGGGTCCTGGCTAACCTCTCCCACCTCCCTGGCATCGACGTCCGGCGCCTGATTACCTTTGGCGTGATAAAAGGCTTCGTGTACCGCGTGCACAAATACGCGATTGCGAGCACGAGCGCGGGGTCGACGGCGCCGCCGACGAGTCTGGCTACGTCGACGAGGGAGGAGACGGGTGCTGAGGGCATGGGCATGGGCACGGAGAATGCGCTGCCGATGCTGCGCTTTCTCGACGGCTTGTGCTGCTTTGATCAGATTTGCGTGGAGTTGGGGGTGCCGGAGCGGACGGTGGAGGGGAGGGTGAAGGGGTTGGGGGAGGGGCTGGGGGTTATTGTTCAGCGGTGAAGAGACGTCCGTGTTCGTTGGGAAATGTTGGAGGGGTTCGCTTGGGGCGGTAGGGTGTTTGTCATGTTCAAGTACTCCGCACGCGGTAGGTAGATGTAAGCATAGCTCGACCTTGAACATCATGGGTAATCCCACTCCTCTTCTCCAATATACATTGCCCGTCCAAATACCAGCGTTAACATCACATTCGCATGCAAGTCCTCACCAAGAAGCAAAGATTTGCATGCCGACGGATTGGGCCTTGGAACCAGACGCCTGGTAAGGCCTTGTTACTAATCAGGATGAGATGATCGTTCCGTGGAGGATGCGCTTCGGACAAAGTTGAGAGAGCTTAGAGCTTGACGGAGAAAGAGGGACGACCATCAATAGAAATCCAGAGATTGAAGTGTGGATTAGTGAAGAATATGAGCGAGGTGAAAGTGTAAGGAGTGGACGCATAGGAGAGGAATTGTGTCGAAATTGATGTACAGATGGTAGAAACGACAGCCGCCAGTACCAGTTTACAGTGGGTAAGTAGCAGTGTGATAGCCTTGACAAGTTTGCGATTGTGTCAGGTTGGTGTTGTGTCATTGGAATTTACTCTCCATTTGAGGTGGATGACATTGTGTATGTCTCACCTCTCGAGTGTCCATACGTGGCGTCGAACATCACAGAGCCTTGCCGTCTACAACATCTCTGGTGATGATGTCAAGTCATCTCGGCTGCAACACTACGCCCCAGTGCCCCAAGGGCTACACTCAACCGAGTTGGTGACACTCACGATCTACACACAAAGCCTCATCTACACACATGCAAATCTTCACGCCGTGTCCGCCGTCCCACAAGGCTGTACAATAGCATTGTTTCCGCCCAAGGCAGACTGCAACAAACAAACGCCATCCATATTGGGGCGCGGATAGGGCTGAGACATGGCGGTTGTACAAGCTAATCAAGTAAATAGCGTTTATTCGATCGGAGATTTGTTTGTGAGTGTGGCACGGGGCCAGTGAGCCTTCCGCCGCATGGTCATCGGTGAAGTAGAGATTTTTCCCGCCTTGCTTTTGTTAGGAGAGATCGATGTGTGTTGTCAGGAATGTTGGAGCTCGGCTGTGTCTGGGTGGGTCGATGGATTTTCTTCTTTGATCGTGATTGATTCCGTGGCGTTAGCGGGTGGTGGACAAGCGCTTCGGGCTTGTTGGTGGCTTTGCTTCGTGAATGCTGGACACCTGTCCATGATACGCAAGCTACGGGACTCCACTATCCCGCGACTAGTCAAAGGCTGTGTTGTAGTAGACAAAGGATGTCGGCGACGTACTTGTGGTCTAATGTACATCTGCCGGAAGCATGCATGGCCAGCATCGATAGCGTTGAGTTGGGATGCCATTGTTCAGAAGCCGTGCCACCAGACCACTTACCTGTAAGTAGTTAAGCAGGCTACGTGGTGGTGTTGGCTTTAGCATTTGCCAAAGAAAGCATGTCAGTAAGCGCCCGTGGACTTCGGCGCGGGGCAGTAGCGGCTTCGTGTGAAAAGTGATCCTCAAAAGGCATTGTCCAGAGAAGTGGGGGCATGTGGCTTTGAGGCTCAGATGTTGCAGAGTTGTGATCGGTGAGGTTGATACCTTGATCAGAGTCAGTGACAAGAGACAACTGAAGCCTGTCAAGCAGACCCGATCTGCAACCACATGGCTAACATTTACAATAGCATTGTCGGTCAGAAAACAGGCCTCTCGCTCTGAGGATCTGTACGCCCACGGCGCGTGTTGGCGCGGCTAATTACATGCGCGCTAGTGGCACATGCTCATCCAGAAGACGGCGCGTTGCCGCATGCAGATATCGAGCAAGGTATCTGCTTGCTGAAGGAGAAGGTTTCAATAGCAATTGGGTTTATGGCGCGGATGTCGTACCGAATTAAGGGCATTTGACAATTGGTATCTCGAAGCGAGGAAAACGCCCGTGGAGGGTCGGCGTATGGCTACGCATCCGAGCGTCTGGTAGCTGGAGTTTGCGGCTTGCCAATCTGGAGATGGGCTAACGAGTCAGGGCATCGATAACGACGATCGTGCAGCGCTCTGGGGTGGTTCTAAACGTGGACACCATGTTTGCCCGCGACGATTGTGCGCTCGTGCAGCACTGCATGCTGCTGGCATATAGGGACGGGCCGTCACACTGTATTCGTGATGACTTGGTGGCAGGCGGCCACGTCTATGCGAGATGAAGGGGGCCAAGGTGCGGAGATAAAGCAAACAGTCAGACGGGCGAATGTTTTCAGCTGTGCCGCAACGGTGCAGCGTCCTGAAGGCTCGCAGCTCGCAGGGTAGACTGCGTGTGGAAGGTGGTGCATTAGCACGCGGAATGTGGAGGCCTTACGTTGGCCTTTGCAACGACTGTGCATGGTTCGGTCGAGAGGGTGATAAGCAGGCGAGGGAAGTAGGCAGTCAGTTGTCAGTCGTCGTCCAGGCTGACCAGACGACAGTCGGCAGTAAGCAAACATGTCAACATCGCATCGGCCCACAGCGGCGGGCTTTGTGAGGATCCGATGTTGTGTGTCGTTGGAGCCGTGGGCGAGTCGATCCCGCAGTTAGCAGTCATCTAGTCGCACCCCTCGGCGCTTAGTAGCGCGCTGTCTTCAGCCATCCCTGGAGCTTGAGGCCATCGTGTGCGACGATTGGAGGGCATCGCCAAGGCACAGGCTTGCCGACAGGCTGTAGCGGGCGGGCATGCACTGAGCGAGCAGTTCGTTACACCAGCTCTCCACGCCCTGCTTGTTGGCCTGCGCTCACGGTACGAAGCTGCCTGTTGCATCTCCACCCAGGCAAAGACGCACACACGCACACGAAACTAAACACACACTCCCTCCAATTCCTCTTCATTCGGCAGCCGGCCTGCTCCAGCGTCTAAAAGCCTCTTCCCCTTCCTCTTCTTCTAATACACCCGTCTGGCCAGCGCTGCCCCCTCGTCCAGTGCTTTCGCGCCGCGCATCCCCTCCTGATTCGTCCCTGCCAGCGGACCCGTCGCTCAGCCTTGCGCACGTCAAACATCGCAGGGTGTTGGCGCGATAGTTCAGGCAGCCTGTCTCTCGACCGCCAGCAGCCTACGCGGCGGTTGAAGTTTCGCGGCGCAGTCCCGGCGCAGTTTCCGTGAGGTTGTGGTGAAGCATGGCAACCGCGACCCAACTCATGCCTTCTCCAACCGGCCACCTGAAGTCTGCCTTCAGTCCCTACACCGACTCGCCCAGCTCGCCAGCCCCATTCGCCCACGTCTTCTCAAATAGGTGCGGGACCCCCATGCTGCGACGCTGTTCAGAGTCGAACGCGAGTGCTAATGGAGTCGCCAAGATCTTCCAACACGTCTGACCATCTTGTCCCCCCTCCCAGCCCGTATCCTGCCACCGTTGACCCGTCGCCCGTCGACAGCAATGGCACCGTCAACACCGACCACACCGAGGTAGACGCTGCGACCCTGCGTTGAGCAATGGCGGGGCTAACCAACCCCACCACAGATTGAGGACGATGCGCAAGAGAACCACGTGAGCGACGACAGCATGAGCGACGTGCGGTCGCCGGGCACCGACGACATCGTGAGCCCGGCGAGCCAGAGCAGCCGCCCCGAGATGGTATGCACTGCGCGGGCGCGAGGCGTGATGCACGCAATTGTCTGACTTGCCCACCAGCCCACGCGACTCGACACGACGCTCCCAGTGCGGACGCGCGCAGACTCGGACGATGCGCCCCAGTCCGTCATTCACGCGCCTGCCCATTTCAAACAATTTGTACGTTTCGAGTCCAACATGGTTGCACTACCTAGGCGCTGATTGCGGAACCAGGAACGTGTGAGCATGTCCGGCGCGTCCTCGAGTGCAAACAACTCGGACAACACTGCCGTCGTGTCCCCCTCAACACCAGAGGCCAACATGATTCCTGATCTCGACGACAAGGTTCGTCATGCCCACCGTGCGCTAGCTGAAGCTATAGAGGCTGAACATGCACAGCACAATTATGCCCACACCGCTCCCATCGACACCAGCGTCCCCGCCGGCCCTCCTGACCGTAGCACACCACGTGCACAAACACGCCAAGAGTTTGAAGAAGACAACAGGCGGCGAAGTGTGCGGAGGAGCGTGAGTCTTGCTGGTATGTCATCTTCAAGTCGGCACTGTGCAATGCTGATAGTCGAAGATATCGCCGAGAACGACGACAATGCAGCTGCGGAATCGTCGGCAAGCTCCGCCATTGACCAGGATGAAACCATGTCATTGCAGTCTCACGATGAATCTGCAGGAGCCCAAACAATGGGCGAGGCTCTGCACGGCATCAACGAGACGGAGAGGGAGATCGCTGCGTTGCACAGCGCATTGGACGAGTGCTGGATCCTCTGCAACTCCCTCGCAAAATTGAGCCAGCACCACAGGACCCGCATGTTTCACTACTCTGGCGGAAGTGCTGACGTACAGGAACACGCTTGGAGGACGTGCTGGAAGCTGTGTCAGAAACTCTACGAGAGCCGAGCCGAGCATCCTTCGGCACAGATCAAACCAACCCTCGAGTTATGCCGGGACTTTTGTCAGGCATTGTTTGACGTGCGGCAACGGGGGGACGAAGCATCCGACTCGGTATTGAGGGTCAGCTTCGAACTGAACAATCACCTTTACAATGCACATGACCGTACGCTGCCAGAGACGTTCCGAGAACGCACTTTGGACTTTTACCTGACGTTATGCCACCGTCTGATGAAGCAACGGACATCACTGCCAGAAGAGACGGATTCACTACTGCACGCCTGCTGGTCGCTAGCCGAGATGCTTTTCAGTCTTCGACAGAACAGTCGCGATGGAAAGCCCGCGGACGAGGAGTTGCTAGGGTCAGCCATACAAGCATGTTGGGAGCTGTGTGACCTCTTCCGCGAAGGTTGGTCACTTAAGTGGCGACCAGACCGGGGCACTCCACGACCCTCGCAATACGCCTTCTCGAGTGGACGTTCGTCTGCGTCACGTTCCAACATCGCTTACTCAGAGCGATCGGAGCGATCGTCTAGCGTGAACGATTCCTACCACTCCGCGATAGCCTCGAGGATGCAGACACCTATGCAGCCAGAGACGCCTACTACCATCTTCGACGATCGGGAAGACTTCTCACCCGCAGAACAAGAGCCCAATGTCCCGAACATTCTCGTCTTGGGTCCTGAAGCTGGCATGACGCGCACTCATGATCGCTGGTCTTCCTCATCCTCCAACCTCTCCACCTACTCCGATGCTTCTATTCACACATCTTCCACAGCCACCGCTAGCCGCGAAGACCACAACCTAATCCGACTGAAAGGCCTCATCATCAAAGCAGCCATGCAAACAGGTTACAGTCGGCAAATCCCATTACCGGATTTCCTGCGCGCCCTCCCCTCCAACAGCTTCGGAACAATCCCTTGGCAGAGTCAGCTTTTCGACAACTACAGGAAGCTAGTTCTTACAGACCCGACGCTAAGGACCGTTCACAACCAACCACCCCGCAGGCTGACGGCTCTTGAAATCGGCCGATCGGTGCAATGGCTCGCGCGCAGTGAGCAGTTCAAGTGGCTGCGTGAACTGTACCGCTTTGTCTTTGGCAACTACCCCGAAGACACTAGTCAGCGCAACCTCATTATTAATGCCTAGCATGGTTCTTTCTTCACAAACTTTCTCCACGACTCGTTCACGCCCCACGTCTTTGTTTGCTGGTTAGGGTTCTTGTTTCGGACTATTTTCGTCGTTCCCGCCATATACCCCCTACGCTCTCTTCTGTGCGCGGAATCACCTATCTATCTACATAAGGCATATCTGGAATCACATTTTTTCGGCGATGTTGTAGATTATGACTATGCTACCGACTTCGCTTCTGTGTACACTATTTATTGATATATCTATTTTTACATATGCATGCTGGATGCGAACGTGTGGTCTGTGCTTATAGTATCGCGTCTTGCTTGCTTGTATCTACCCACCTTGGGCCTGTTTGATGGAAGTGTTGAGAGAAAGGTTCTTTGGTGTTATCAACGAGCTTGAATCGCCCTACTTATCTGCACACGCAAAGCTCTGTGTATTGAGCGTCTGGTTGGACTGAGCCTTGCTCTTCCCAACGTGCAATACATATACTGCTGCCGTTGCTTCTGCTCGTACATGCAGGCGACCATACGACAACGCGACAAAAGCTCAACCTGAACGCTCATCTTTGAACGCCACGGCGCTTCCCTTGCTTTCCCCGCAGCCCTCCTTCCGAACCGTCTTCATCCCCATTCTTTCGTTTCCAGCCAGATCCCATGCTGTGCACGGGGCTAGGCGAGACAACTCCTCTATCACTCGGTCTCATCGCTCGTTCGAGTTCCTGTATCTCATCCAGCGACAGCAACGACGTTTCTCCCGCCACAGAATGTAAGATGCGCGGAAGGCCAAGGGCATCTGGCGCAGCTCCTTTGTCCAAGGACATGACCAGCAGGCGTTGAACAGCTTGGTGATATGGTTTACTAGAGCGCCCTTCTTGGAGGCCTTGATGCATGGCCTTGAGGATCCTGTCCCATACGGTGATGTTGTTGCGCACCACGGCATTCGGTTGCAAGCCGTGTTCGAGAAGAAGACCGTACTGCTCGATACGAGGCAGGATCGTGCCATCTGCGGTGTACTGCACCATTTCGCGCAGGAAATGGTCGAGCCAGCCGTGCGTTGAGTGGTCGCGGTAGATTTTAGTGATGTCGGCGCCTGACAGGAGAAACTCGCGGAGTATATTGTCCTGCAGTTTTTGCGCGAAGGGGAGGAAGTCGAGGTAATTTGTAACTAGGGTTCTGAGGAAGAGCACGAAGAATGTCGTGTTGTGTGTGCTCATGTTTGGGTTTAATCCGAATGTGAAGAGTCGTTGGAGGTATTTTAATCTGTTTGCTAGGCCGTCTTTTGACATGGCTTGCTCACGTTTGAACAGCTTTGCCCAGTGGAACTTGTTGTGGTTGAGCCTAATGGGCTGTTGGAAGAATGCTCCGAAAACGCCCCAGCATTGCTCTATACCAGGTCTATCCATTAATTGAATTGATAAATCCAAGAATGCGGTCCAACTCGAGGCACCCTCAACTTCAGCGTTTGGATCAGCCCCAAAATCGAGCAGGGACTGCACCATTGATAGTACAGGGGGACTTCTAAATGCCATCTCGGGGTGTGGGGTGTTTGCTTCGTCTTGATCGTGGCTATCAGATACCGGAGGTAAACAAGGGTCAAATGTCTCATGCGCCTCCAGTGGACATACTATTGCGTGTTTCAAAATCATGTTGAGATCGAGTATAGCACCATCTTGTCGAAAGCGATAGCGCAAGTATTCCGTGTGACCAACAGACATTGCGAAGCGAACTATGTAGCAATGGATTCTGCAGTGTATATGCGACTCGTTTGGCCGGGCATTCCAATGCAGAGCTTCAGCTTGGTCGATAATAGCAAAGCTATGAGTGGTATCTCTCGTCTCTTGCGCGGCGTGAGCTGCGAATTCGATCGCGGTTTTGACATTATCCATGGATGGATGCAGGTCAATAGACATGCATGTAGCTATAAGAGCACGACTAATAGCCATTGGCACATTGAGATCACGGGGCGCCCATGATTGTAGCAGGTCTGCCATCCGCGGTGATTTCAGAAAGTCCCGTAGCGTCCGATGTAAGAAGTCCACTGTAGTCCGTCTTTGTATCGCGCGAGATGAAGATGGCTCTAGAAGGCCTTTGAATCGCCCGTTCAATTGCCTCTCTGTCTGAAGAACTGCTCGTTCGACCTTGGTGTCGTTCCAAAGCCTTGAAGGGTATTTGAAATAGGAGGCCGAATTGTTCTTCTCTAAGAAGTGGTACTGCATCATGCTCAGAGGACGATTGGTCCTCAGAGCAGCAAGAAAAGTAGCAGCCATTGTAGTGCGGTAAAAGCCCTGAACGGAGCCAAGAATGTGCTCAAAGAACGGTTCGAGATCAACTGGTATAGTTCGGAGGCGCTCGTGAAGTGTAGATACTGGATCGTCATTGATGATGCCATCGCGTAAGGAGCGTACGACCAGGCGGACCCAGAGAAATACTCCTTGTGCACGTTCAACGATGTCCTGTATCATATCATTGAAAAGACGTGGCTCAAAATCGGAATGGGTGGTGTAGGACATTAAATTATCATGTGCAAAGGTCTCGATGTCCTTCCTTGTGTATTCATGCAGCCTAAGCATGCATGGGTTCGATCGTCCAAAAGCGTCCTGAAAACTGTTCCAAGGTCTGCTCGAGAGGCAGAGCTTTATATTGGGACAACCAACAAAGTTCTGCATTGTGTCGATGACATCCCAGCTGTCGCCAAAATATTCATCGAGACCATCGATGTGAAAATAAAACTTCGCAGCTACCGGGGGCAGCGCTTGGAAAGCGGCGATGGTCTTTTGGAGCTCTCCCAAGGTCCAAGGTCTGACCGATTTCATATCGACATGCTGTTCGTTCCATCTCTCAGGACATAGGGCCGGTATCAACTCTGGGCACGTACGGAGTATGTGATAAAGCAGTGTCTGTAAGAGCCCTTCCAAGGACTTCTGCATCTCTTCGCCGGGATTCCAGAAGTAGAAGCTTGCTCGTACGAGGGTAGCGTTGCCGGCCCAAGCATTGAGGTGCTTGTCAGTTTTGGCTTGGCTGTAAAGATATTTCATCAAAGTTGACTTTCCGCACCCTATCAACGGCCCTATTAATTGTATTCAAGAAGGAAACAAGTAGTAGAGCTTACCTGGTTTGCCAGTGACCCAGTAGATCCCACTACCAGACTGCAACCACTCAGTGAATGGGATTGTCCGATGAAGTCCTGCAAGCTGGCCCATGTTGATGTCAAAAATCCAATCAAATGTCCTTTGGTGAGCCTCTTTGATCGCTTCCATTCGCGTTTCCATGCACTCATATCTCAGGCTCTGAAGAATAGTATGACCATGGGACACTTGCCGAACTTCATAGGATACTTTAAAAAGCATATCATGTAGTTTTTTCCAGTATTCATGGTCAAATGAAAGGCCAGCACTGTGTTGTTTGATGATCGAAAGCTGTGTGTCCAACGCCTGGATTTGGTTGGTGATCTGGTAGCCACTCCGCTCATTCTGCTTTCTCCACTCCTGAACGAGCTTTGATAAGTGTATCTGGTAGTCACTGAACAGACCTAAGCAGTTTCCCAGAATATTTGATACCTAACTCACTTTGTATCTGAAATCAAATGCAGTGAGAGTTGATTTCTCAGTAGTTCCAGTCTCGACTTCAGTTCGTCAATCATCTCTTTCTTCCATATACACTTCAATGCCTTGCGGAAACTCTTCCACTTGGTCGGCCCGCTGATGGACGCCTGACCGTTCTTCTGAATGTCAGCCACCGCTTCCACCAGCTCGTGGGCGACATTGCTAGAAGCCTTGGCGATGTCATATAGTCTGTCTGAGACGCGTGTGTCGGCACTGATTCGGCTGCTGAAGTACTTTATGTCTCGAGCAACAACGTTAAGGTCAACGAGTTCGATTGAGAGGCCTGAGGCAGATCGATGGATTTCTCGGCTTTTGGAGACAAGAGCTGACCCGAAAGTTATGAATTGAATAATGTTGCCTGCCAAGCCAATCGCAGCGAGACCTTCCGCCATCTTTGTCTGCAGCGTAGCTGCATTCTTCGAGATTCGACGAAAGCGCCTTCCTCGTTCCTATAAGGCAAGCTCATGGCGGGGCTGAGTTCGGGCTATGCTACTCGTATCGGGCGACATCCGTAGCCAATGGTACAGAACCATTGGAAAGGCTACCGAGTTCACCGGAAACTTATCATCATCAGAGCAGGCACTCTTCCGCCTCGTCGCGTAGGTCACGAGAAGACGATGCATGTTGTATTCGCTCGATAGTGATACTGTTATGCACAAGAGCGATGGTTCGATGACAATGAGAAAGGAGCACGATCGGGGTATCGATAGCGCAATGGCGATGACACACGTGCTATCGCGCCAGCGCGCTTTCTTAGCGCGACGCGTCTCTTACCACCACGGCTCCAAGGTTCAGCGAACCGGCGCCTCAATCTTTCAATCTGCAAGCAATGACTCTTGCAAAGCTATAGCCCAAAACTTGTTCAAGCAGGACTCTAACTGAACATAGAGCAATCACTCGCGGGCTGTCTACACTACACGTTGCATCATCCAACAAACCCCTGCATCATCTCAAGAGTTTCCGAGAGGCACGTCATGGCTCGCAAAATGTCTCTAGAAGAGTACCAGGAGCTTGGGAGAAGATATTACAAGCTCAAAGAGTACAAGAATGCTGTCGAAGCCTTCACAAACGGCATCGAAATCATGCCCACCCTCAGCCTCTTCGACCATCGCGCAGCAGCATATGACAGACTAGAAGACTATAATGCCGCAGTCAAAGATGGCAGGGAGATGATCAAGATCAACAAGCAAGATGTGAAGGGGTATTTGAGGACAGCAAGCATACTCGAGAAGATGGAGAAGCTGGAAACAGCGCTGGGGATTTACAAGTATGGCATGAAGAACGTGGCAGTAACTGACAAGTACTTCAAGGTATGTCGGTTAGTGATTTGTACTCGAGCTGAAGCCTAACCTCATTACAGCTGCTGCAACAACTCCACGACAAGACTACGCGCAAACTATCACCCGCAAAGTCCGTCGACCCCCTCACCATTCTCCCCGTCGAACTCGCCGAGATAGTACTCGAATACATGACTTTCAGACAGTTGGTCAACTGCATGCGCGTCAGCAGAGGATGGCGAGATTACGTCGCAAATCTGCCACGGCTATGGATGCACCTCGATCTCTCCGGCGCACGCCGCCCCGTCCCTCGCAAATTTGTCGACAAAGCCGTCCGGCGCTCTGAAAACCGTCTGACGCGAGTCACTATACACCGTTTCGAACACATCGATATTCTCAAAAACGTCGCGGTCGCATGCAAGAACCTGACAGATCTCGAGTTCATAAGCCTGCCACACGCCATGTCCTCCACGTTCATCGACATCGTACAATGTGCTCCGAATCTCAGCAAACTCGTCATTTACCCGCAAATCTCCATGGATACTTTAACGCAAATCATGCAAACGCGGCCGACACTCCGGCACGTCGATTTCCACGAAGTTCAATCATCCCGCCATTCCGCATTATGGAACGACCCCTTCTCCTCTCTCGAACACATAACCTTGCATTTCCCCGGCGTCCTTCTTCCGACAACCCCGGTAATGCTAACCAACCTGTTCACGAGCACGCCCAATCTCAAATACCTAGACCTGGTCGCAAATAGAATCCACAACGCCACGTTCCTAGATGGATTGCATAAGCTTCCATTGGAAACGCTCATCCTCAAGACGGTACACACCAACTTCTCTACCCTCCCATCAACATTGCAAAAGTTCTCGCTCAATTACACAGTCGACAGTGACCTTGTTCCAGCAGACACTCCGGGACTGCTGCGTTCTCGCCTCCAGGACCTTACGCACCTGAGTCTCTTCGAGGTGAACAATGTCAATGCAGACCGTATTGAGGAACTGCTCGATCTTTACACCGACGAGGATGCCCAACTGCATACCCTCCAAGGCGCCGCGCCCCTGCAATCCCTGACATTCCGCGGCTTGCCCAGCGACGACAACGTAGGCTTCTTCAACAAGAAGACGAACAGTCTTTTTGCGCGCTCACCACGGGTTTTGACGCCGGCGCTGCAGCATTTGGATCTCGCGAAGCAGGCGGTCGGCGACGACGATGTTGAGCACTTGTTGGAACATGAGGTGACGGGGCTGAGGAGTGTTGATTTCAGTTACTCGTACATTACAGGCGCTAGTATAAAGATGCTGGTGGATAAGTTGCCGGGTCTGAAGAGCATCTATGCGGACAATTGTTCCAGGATTAGTGGTCGGGATGCAATTGAGTATGCGAGGCGAAAAGGCGTGTTTGTGAGTTGTACCATGGGGGAGGGAAAAGGTGGGAAGAAGATTAGATACGGTTGACAATGGATCACTCAGCAACAGCAAGACGAACCAGAACATCACACGATCAATCACATCAAAGCACAAATTTCAAAAGTTTGAATACTCCATTTCTGACGCCTATCCCAATCCATCCCAATGCACCTCCAAAAATATCGATAGCGCCCTCGAAGCCATCGGCTGTGGTATCATAGTTCGTAACAGGTCATATCCAACGTAGTTTGTGTGAAACGCTCGAAGAGTTAAAACGCCTTTGCAATGCTTCCGAGACGCCTTCGCTGAATATGGCAACCAAAGCCGATTGTGATTGACAAATGTTCCGAGGGTAGATGTGGAGAGTCCGTATTACAGGATCGCGTCACATACCCAAACGAGATGTGATACTTACCAACTTACCGTTGCGCGTAGAGCTGGATGATATGGACCGGCTCCGTTGCGCAAGCCGGTAATGATGTTATGTGTGGCCGCAGTATGTTTGCGGGACATCGCTTTTCCTCCTTGTGCGTCTAGTCGCGCACTTGTCTTGTTCATTCGCGAAGAAGATTTAGCGGATGGTCATCTGCTTGACGACGCTGGGCTTCATGGAAGCAGAGCCGGCGGCGGCGACTGAGGGCTGGCCGGGCTTCTTCTCGAAGACCTTCCAGAATTTGAGGGACTCGTCGGCGGCGGCAGTGGCAAGCATCTGGCCGTCGGGGCTGAGGCAGCTGTGGAGGACACGAGACTCGTGGGCCGGAATCTCCATGTTCTTGACACCGGTAGGGTAGCTCCAGATGCTGAGGCTGTTGTCGGGGAAGCCACCGCTGCTGACAATCTCCTTGTAGTGGGTGCTCCAGCGGAGGCTGGTGACCTGGGAGTCGGTGGCGATGTGGTTGATGCGGGCACCGGTGGTGGTGTTCCAGAAGTAGATCTGACGGTCGTTGGAGCCACCGCCAGTGGCGAGGAGGTTGGATTGCCATGGGCACCAAGAAAGAGCCTTAACCGCGGCGCGGTGGTTGGTCTTGGTGAACTTGGGGGCGTTAAGAGCGCGCGCATCCCAGATGTTGACCATGTTGTCGTTTCCGCCGGTAGCGAGCTGGGCACCGTCGGCGCGCCACTCAAGACCGCAGACCTCTCCAGTGTGGGAGACGAGCTCGGCAATCTTGTGCTGTGCGATGCGGACATCGTGGTTGTAGACGAGACCAGAGCGAGCACCAGTGGAGAGAAGGTGCTTGTTCCATCCCATAACACCAACGCGGGTCTCGTGGCCGAACATGCTGCGGAGCTTGGTCTGCTCCTCAACGTCCCAGATCTGGACCTCGCCCGTACCGAGGCCAACGCCAACGTACGCACCGTCACCTGACCACTTCACAGAGGAGATGTAGGTGTCGGCGGGGCACTCGAGGAGTGAAGAGACCGAGCCAGAGTCGGCTGACCAGACATAGACGGAGCGCTCAAGACCAATGGCGACCTGGTTGCCAGAGGACCAGTCGAGCAGGTTCAGGTAGTAGTCATCAACGAGACCGGGAGCATCGAGGACACGCTCAGGTGCTGACGGAATGCGGCGGCGGCTCTGCGCGTTGACGCCAGCAGTAGACTTGAGAGGGCGGTTGTACTGGGAGCGGAGGTCGATGGGCTTGGACGATTCTGGGGGCGCGGGCTTGAACGCAAGAATGCGGGTGTTGGTGCTGATACCGCATGCTGATGCAAGAGTCGACTGGTATGCTGCTGCGCTGGGAGCAGGCTTTGTGCTGGCGCGGCTCTCCTCCTCATCGTCGTCAATGTTCAAGCCCTCCAACGAGAGGGTAACATCCTCCTCTGATCCGCGGCCGCCAAGATCGAAAGCACTTGCGGCGCTGGCGAGTACTGTTGATCCTTCACCCTTGGAGCTTGACTTTGGCCGCTGATCGAGCTTGCCGGTGCCAGCGCTGCAAATAGCTTCACTTGCTGTGCGGTTGGGAATGAAGCGGTCGGCGGAGTTGTATGCAATGCGAGTCTTGGTGGGCCTTGAGCGGATGGTGCTGTCCTTCTTTGCCTTGGCGGGTGTCTTCGTGGTGGCTGTAGTACCAGTTCCAGTGAGCGACCATTCTGATACCCCAAGTTCTAACCGGCGCGGTGACTGTGTGGTGCGGGCGATGTTCGACTTTGGTGAATCATGTGTCTTCTTGGAGATGGAGCGCTGGAAGCGGGACATGAGGTTGCCGCCATGGATAGACTCTTGTGCCTGCACATCAGGAGTCTGGGTTCGAGGGGTGCGGGGAGAGGGAGTCAATGGCATCCGACCGCCAGCGGTGCGGGTGGAGAAGACTGAAGAGCGACTCTTGACCGGAGTCAAGACTGCTGCGCTTGCCATGGCTGCTAGCTCTCAGCTGTATATGCATTAGCCGGATAGGGTATAAGTCTAGGCTGTATGTACATACATTATGGTGTACTTGGTGGTAAAGATTTGAATTAGACAATGCTGTAATCGATGCTCGGAAGTATTGATTCGAAAAGTAATTGCTTGCTGGCGGAGATAAGATGGAGAGGAGGGGAGTGCGGACTGTGGAAGTGTGGTGTGGTACTGAGCTTGCAGAATGGCAGGTAGGAGGAGCATTAAATATCGTTTGTTTACAGTTTGGGTTGGCCCAGCGACGAGCTGAGACTCCTAGGCGAGGCTGCCCAGAACATCAGAAACCATGACATCAGCCGCATTTTGGCCGTGCGGCGGCAACGAACACCAAAAGCGGTTACTATTCTCATTGTCCGAGTAACAGTCGTTGCATAAAGGTTGGCCCGAGATGATCGTGCTTTGTGAAATACCGCATCTTGCGGTGTTGCAAGGCGCTGCAAGCGACCAGCGAAGTGCTTGGTCACGCATGCGCGGAAGGTGGTGCAGAGTAAATGATATTGTTTAAGACACCTGGCTGTAGTAGCAAGACATGTGAAGTCGTGTGCATAGCGATTTGATGATGGTCCTGGAGGTATCGAAAGCACGTGCAGGCAAGGACGTCCCACCAGATGATTCCACTCCACCAGAAACACTAGACTGAACGCGTCGGTGGCCAGTAAGTGTATGAGCTGAAGGAAGTGAGGTTGGCGTGTGATCTCACTGATTAGTTCCTTTGCTGCCAGTGCGTGCATCCCTTTGGCTGAACCTAACAGCCTCCTCTCTCTCATCTGTGCCTAGTAATTTTCTAAGAAGAGGGGATCACCTTGGGGCTGTGCCGAGATTTGAAAACTTGGTGGATTTCACCACTCGCTCGTTGAGAGCGCAGCATTGCTGCGGACAGCAGGCGAGCAGCGGTGAATAGCTGGCACCAAGGTTCCCAGATGACGGCCTCCTGCAGCGGGGAGCGGAGAGGCTGGTACTTCATGCGGCCATTAATCATCCGCGCCTGTGCCAAGACTGCTCACCGCTTGGGTTTCTGCCGGGACTGCCAGCCAACTCGAGCTTCCAGCTTCAAACATTCTCACTTCCTGGGACAAAGGCGACCTTGCCCGCAGAGGGCTTCCATGAACTAAACCACACCCTTTGCGAACAACCACGACACCAATGGCTCTCCCGATTGCTCCGACTTCCCTTCTTTCTCCGCACCAGTCCAGCACCACCCTCACCACCACTCCCTCACCCGGCCGTTCACATACGCCGACTTCCGATCGCTCGAGCAACAACACTTTTCTCATGTCCGCTAGCCCTGTGCGAAATCGCAGGTCTGCCGTCGAGGGTTACAGACCCAAGATGATCTCCACCATCGGTGCCAAGCCCGCTTGCCTCGTCAATGCGTCTGTCACGTACGTAGGCGATGACCAGATATACGCCTTTGGAGGCTTCGACCAATACACCGACGAAGTGTACAACCATGTGCTGCGCCTGAATCTCACAACACGGCAGTGGAACCTTGTAGACAACTATGGCGATATTCCTGGAGTACGGATGGGCCATACAGCGTGTCTGTGGCAGGGCAGCAAGCTCCTGGTCTTCGGTGGAGAGAATGAGCACCGCCAACACCTCGCCGACGTGATAGTATTCGACCTCAAGACCGCGCACTGGACACAGCCTGAGTTACACGGCCCGATACCCCGCGGTCGCGCTCGTCACTCGGCAGTAATCCACGACGATAAACTCTACATCAGTGGGGGCCAGACTGGACATGACAGTGTTCTGGATGATATTTGCTACCTTGACCTCAAGACATGGACGTGGTCGCGAACCTGGAGATTTGTACCACGATACGACCATGCCAGCTGGATCTGGAACGGTCGCATTTGGATCTTCGGAGGCATCAATGATGAAATGGAGAAGAATAATGAGATCTGGTGGCTCGACCTACGCGGCAGCCCGGAGTTCGAACACGCAATGAAATTTGGCACAGGCGATCGGCAACTGCTCTCGTCGAGGCACCGTTTCCAGGTTCCACCTTCTGGCCATGTGGCGACTGGCAGCACTGGTTACACTGCTAACTCAAGTGTACAATCCTACCATGGCATGACCTCCAGTCGCTCTCCATACGTAGCCCCAGGCTCCATCTCCTCGCTCAAGTTCCACTCCAGTCCAAATTTACCTTCGCAGGCGGCTGGTACCCACTTCCACATCTTCTCCTCTGGCTGCATGCTGGACTTCGTGACACCTGCTGAACTAACCTCCGAGACTAGTCTGTCCAGTTTGGAGCTCGACACCTTACGCTGGCAAAAGCTAGCTGATGGCAAGGATCTCTACAGCCCGAACTATCGCTGGCATTATTGTACCACTAATCCGGAAGGAACTCACGCATGGCTCCTCGGAAGCCCGATTGAGGCCGCCGGAGATGCAAACCACAATGGCGAGTATCTTAGTGATGTACTCGCTCATCGACTTGCGCAAGTACGGCTTATCCTAGGCAATGAGCTGGCCTCCGACTCGCGGTCAAAGATGATGCCTGCTTCAGACGCCAATGTCTCATCGCACCTCACGGGCATTGGTGCTGACCTCTCATTGACTTTCGACCAACCTCCCGAGAGTGGTAGTGGAGCTGACTTTATCATCACCGCCGACCCTGATGAAGAAGATTATGTCGACGTGTCATCCGCTATAGAAGCCGGTCCGTCCTCCACATCTACTGCCATCGGTGCCGTCTCCCGACCAATCCACGTCCACAAGCTCATCCTCCACGCTCGCTGGCCACACTTCGCCCGTCTCTGGAGCGCTCAAATGTCCGAATTCCACTCTAAGAAGATGCACATCCCCGAACCATACTCGGCAGTGCGCGCTTTCCTCTTCTACCTCTACACCGACAGCATCGCACCCAACCCGCAGAACGGACCAAGTCTAAGTGACGTCGCGGGCATGTTGGTCATGAGTAACATCTACGACATGCCCCGCCTGCGCCTCCTCTGCGTCAACCGCCTCGGCCGGGAACTCGACATCGAACACGCAGCCGTCATCTGGGAGCGCGCTGCCACGGCCGGCGAAGACTGGCTCAAACAGCGCGCTGCCGCATACTGCCTACAAAACTGGGGACGCCTTGTCCGTACGAATGGCTTCCGCAACCTCAATCCCGCCAGCTTAATCGAGTTGTGCTGCGAATCGGGCCCCGAGGCTCGCGTCGTTGGCGGTGAGGATCTCGAGCTCCTGAGCCAGGTTACAGGCCGCTCGTATGGCGCGGGCACGACGAGGAAGAGGAGTCTGGGCAGTGCGGGGGTGCTTACTGGGGGTGAAGAGGAGGGCGACGAGGAGGTTGAAGATGATGGTATGGATGTTAACTAGGAACGGGACCTCTCTTATTTCTCTCGGTTGTTTAAGCATATTGGCGCGGCGCTGGGTTTCCTTTCGTGAAAAGAGAATGAATGGATATTGGGCTGGGAGCATGGGGCATTGCGCGGGCGTTTTATGGTTGAATGAACTTTTGTTTGTGGGGGTTTATGGATGATTTACATGACTAGCATGATACCGTTAGATTCAATGAATGGCAATTATGACTTCCCTAGCTTCTAATTTTCGAGTTGAAAGTGACTGTGCCGATGTTCGGACATTGAAGTCAAATGCAAGAGTATAGTTGTGATCAATCATGTCCTGGCATTGAAACAAAAATGCCTCTGGTATCTGTATCTGTATCTACTAGAAAACGTCTTCCACATCAGCAGCTCCTCAGGAATATCCCCGACCGTTCACAGAGTATTCGTCATCTGACAAGTCCCACGAGCCGCACTCGCTTCTGTTAAAGTTGACCTCGTCTAGTTCGCTGGGATTCGAAACCACTCGGGTCGATGGAGTACTACCGCCACAATACTCCTAGCGTTCGTTGCGTTCGTACTGGTTGATCTGTTCCTCCTCTTGCGCACTCAGGCGACGGGCAGTCTATGACCCGCCGTTGAGCAGGTACTCGATTGCACCTTGGACATTACCGCCACTCCTTCGTAGTGCAGAGACGTTGCGATCGAACTCGTAGAAGCCCATCTCGTTCAGCTGTGCAAGTTGTGACTCGTACACCTGCTCCGGGGGTCGGGTGTCTGCTGGTGCTGGAGGTGTTCCAAAGCCGCCGCCAAAGCCTCCGCCTCCCATGAGTGCGGCGAACGGATTTGGTGCCTGAGAACCTGTTCCGGGTGCCGCGCCTGCGCCTGCGCCTGCGCCGCCGAATGGATTTGCGCCTCCTCCAGCCCCGTTCATCATCTGCATCATCTGTTGCATTGCTTCTGGGTTCTGCATCAATCTCTGAACGCCGTCTGCAATCGGGTTCGCGCCGCCGCCTTGCGCTCCTCCGCCAAATATGTTACCGAATGGATTTGCCGCGTTCGGGTTCGCATTCGAGTCTCCCGTGTTCGGCTGCTGTGGGGCGAATGGGCTTGCGCCTCCAGCGAAAAGGCTAGCGAACGGGTTCGGTTGTGCAGCTCCGGCTGCCGCAGGATCGGTCGCGCCAGTTGTGTTTGGCTGGTTTGGTGTAGCAGTTGCACCTCCGCCTGTTGCTGTTGCGCTTGCTTGTGGTGTGTTGTCTGTGGCGCCAGGAGCTGGGAAACTCGAACCTCCACCTCCGCCGTTCCGGTTCATGGCTCGCTGCATCTGTAATTGCATGCGCATCATTTTCTGGGCTGAACAGTCGATGCGGCGGGTGTCCTCGTTCCTGAGCATCTCTTGCCATTATTGGGTTGTCGCGGATCTATTACATGTCAGTCTCTCGGAGCTTGCACTGCAATGACAAACACTCACCATCGGGTTCTGCATCATCATGTCGACTACTTGTGGGTTGTTCATGGCCTCATTCATCTGTGACAGGAACATGGGGTTGTCCATCATCTCCAGCATGGCATCCTGACTTGGTGGTGGGCCCATCTGAAAGGCATTAGCCGACTTCGACTATGGCGGAAATCAAGGACACTTACACCTCCATCTGGGCCAAACATGTCTATACCAGGCAGACCATGGAAGCCAGCGTGCCGCGCTCCAGTGAGAGCCGCAAGAGGGTTGTTTCCTGTTCCTGCGGCGATGTTGGTTGGTACCTGCGGGGTCGGCGCGCCACCAGTTGTGCTGGATGTGCCCTGGTTTGCGGGATTTTGCCTAGCATTGCTCGCTGCGCCCTTGACCAGATGTACTGTGTGTCCGTCCTTGATCTTGACACTCGAAAGCGTATCGTGGTCCTTCAGCACGCGGCCCGAGTAGATCAGGCGTTGGCGCTCGGCGGGGACGTCTGCGTATTCGGATGCTGACAGCTTGGCCTTGAGGTCGGCGACTGTGGTGGTGTTTGGCAGAGTGAGGACATGCTTCTGGTCGTTCGCAGCCTTGACGTTGAATGTGACCTGGGGTTCCTCAGCGGACGTGGTGGCGGCGTCGTCGGCCATGATGTATATGCGATGTGTTGTCTTCCTATACAGCGAACGGTATGCTCGGGGCCTGGTACGAGGCTTCTGAGGGTGCTCAAGTTATGTCTGAGCGGCAAAGAATAGGGTGTGAATGCGAACAGTTGTTGTTTGTCAAACCGGAGGCAGTAACCACGGTAGATTATTAGCTTGGAGGCCGTTGGAAGACCGCAGAAGGCGCGGGACAATCGTCACTTCCCTGCCGTGCGTCATTAGCGCATGGCATGGGTGGAGCCAGCTTACTAACCATGCGACCGCCAAGCCGTGGGTGGGGAAGTCGCCCGGGGCTTCTGGTGTGGCCGTAGAAGCCGGGGAAGATGCGCTCGAGCCGAGGCACTGGGGAGAGTCAGCGAGCGGCTGTCTTCAATCTGCAACCATGGAGCTTCACGACCTGAACAGTCTTCGTTGTTTCCGTCTTCTCAATACAGGGTGAAGCCTTCTTTGTAGATCAATCGCTGTTCTATTTCCCGTCAAAATCAGACTTCAATATGAAAGGCATACAACTCAAGGAATATGTCGAGGTACATCACTGACTTGCTGTCACACTTGTATCCTTTGGCTAACACCATCAGGGACCCGAAGGCCTGAAAGTCCTCGACCTACCCACTCCTACCCCAAAGGCCACCGAATACCTGATCGCTATTCACGCGTCTGCCACAAACTTCTTCGACCTTCTCCAGATCCGCGGCAAATACCAACACCAACCTGCTTTCCCATGGATCGCAGGGTCCGAGTTCTCCGGTGTTGTCCTCAAAGCGCCAACCTCCCTGCCGGGTGGAAAGACGCCAAAGTTCAAGGAGGGGGACAAAGTGTTCGGAGCCAGTCAGGGCGGGTATGCGACCCACATCGTATGTACGGAAGAGCGACTGAAGGGCGTACCTGAGGGTTGGAGTTTCGCGGATGCGGCCGGCGTATTCGTCACGGCGCCGACGAGTTATGCTGGGCTAGTAACCCGGGCAGGAATCAAGAAGGGTATGTTTATGCTGCTAGAGCACATTGTTACGACGTACTGACACACAGTAGGTGACTGGGTCCTTGTCCATGCCGCTGCCGGTGGAGTCGGTCTCGCTGCCGTCCAAATCGCCAAAGCATTCGGCGCCACTGTCATCGCAACCGCCGGAACACAACACAAGCAGGATGTCGCACGCGCATTCGGCGCAGACTATGCTGTCGACTATCGCCAAAAGGACTGGCCCGAGCAAGTCAAGAAACTGACGCCCAAGGGTCGCGGTGTAGATATCGTATACGACCCTGTCGGTCTGATCGCCCAGTCGATGAAGTGCACTGCTTGGAATGGCCGACTTCTTGTCATCGGTTTCGCTGCTGGAGATATCGAGAAGATGGCGACGAACCGTATCCTTCTCAAGAACGTTTCTGTTGTGGGATTGCACTGGGGTGCATACGCAATAAACGAGCCGGAGATGCAAGACAAAGTGTGGGATGGTATCTTTGAGTTGGTGAAGGAAGGAAAGTACAGAGGCACAGCGTTCACGGACAAGGAGTTCGTTGGGCTGGAAAGTGTACCTGCTGCATTGAAGGCGCTAGGTGCAAGAGACAGCTGGGGCAAGGTCGTTGTCAAAGTACCCCAGGAAGGTGGAAGCAAGATCTAAATATGTGCTATGAAAAATTCCCAGACTATATGGCTGTATTACAGCGACTCAGAACCTGGATACTATCTCATCTTCTCCTTCCCCATGCTCTCAAACCATCAGTCTCCGCAACCCCACACAACCCTCTGCCACACCTCCCTCGGCACAGCCTCGCACCTGTGATCCCTCACATCCCAAACAGGCCGCTCAAGCCCAATATCCGCCCCATTACTCCGCAGCACCCGCACGATATCAAAACGCCCCAACTCCATCCCCAACTGCACCGCTCTCCCACACGAAAAGCCTACCGCACCTCCTTCCCTAGATATAGCCATCTGTTGTGGGTAATCGTGATAAGCGACATTGGAATTTGCTCCATGTCCCAGCAGCAACCGCACGATCTCTATGTCGCCGTGCTTGACTGCGCCGACGAGTGGGGAGAGGGACCCTAAGGAGCCATCGTGATCGGATAACTCGAAGAGGAACCAATCTGTACAGTTGGCTGGCCTTGGGAAAGGGCGGTCCGTGTCTTCAAAGTCACAACATATACTATGGTCTAGCACCGCTTTGACGATAGCGGTGTTGCGTGTATCTACTGCCTGGCCGAGCATTCGCGTCCCTGCGATTCTGTCTAGCTTTGGGGTGGTTTTGGCGAGGAAAAGTCTTAACATGTCGATGTCTTGGTGCTCTATCGCCCACTCAAGTGGGCGTGGTTCGCTTGTCATTGACGATATCTCGGTGTTTAGATCGATGCCATACTCTAATAGCTGCGCGATGACACGACAATATCCATGTGATAGAGCGATTTCAAGTGCCGTTTTCTTTTGTGCTTGGGTCGGCAAACTGGACACAGTAGATGTCTGATTTGGTTCAGAAGGAAGCGATGCTAATGCTGGAGCTTGGACAAGGTCTCTCGATTTCGTGAGCGGGCCGAGGAAATAGAAATCGGTCGCTGTTTTGTCCCACATGAGTTCGTGCACATCGATTTGCATGTCAGTGTCAAAGGTTGAATGCTGTTGGGCTCTAACCTACCTCGCTCTCTGATTTCGCTGAGGCTAAACGGATGTATTTATATCAGTCAAACGGAGCGTCTAGCAGCACATTTCCCGGTCTTACTAAGGGTACTGAATCGCCGAAATTGTGAAGGTACTCTGACGTGCAAACAACACCAGTGGCGTATAATTGGGATCTGTCCACGCCGAAGCGCTGCGATCTCTGGAAGTGATTGAAGAGGTATCCGCCACTGATTAAGGGCGTGAATAAATGTGATCCTTGTGGTGATGATGATCCAAACGCAAGCGACACAATGAAGGGGTGATGAATCGAATTAGTGAGGCGAGGGAGGTCAACCGATAATATAGTCTTCACCGCGAATTCGCGATTTTTTGTCCGTTTTAATTACTCGACAGACGGCTCCGTGTCCGAAAAGCAGATCGAAATCATTGACGTCCTTGTATTCCCTTTCTCGCACGGAATTTTAGTCCAAGCTGATCCGAATTCGGCCTGTCCCGTGTTGCACTTGCAACCACTGCGAGCCCAACACCGTCGTGCCTTGAAAAACTTCCAGGTGCACTATGTCCGGTGGTATGCGACCAATCCTCTGCTCCGCCTTTAAGTATTGGGGGTGAAGATGTATAGCTAAACTTGCCGCCCGTGTGACATCGAACTTTTCAGAACCCAAACCATCGAGAGTTCTCCAGCGTCCCCGAGACGGAAGAATGTAGCACTTAAGAGTGGCCGAATTTCAGCAGCCCACGTGGTAGAGGCAGTCCTGTACTATCAAGCATACGTGTGGGCATTCCTGGTTCATGTTTATCTGGCACAGAAAGTCCGATGGCTTCGTGTAGGGTAACGGTCAAAATGTCGGAGGGATCGGATATTAGCGTAACTACTCTTAGCTCTGCAATAGGTGATTGAGATGAAGTGTTGGGTGGACTGTCCAGTCCAGCCTCAGAAGCTGAGCGGAGTTCTAAACTGAAGCATCAGTGTTGTATCACTCGAAGAGAGTGCGCATTCTTTTACTGAATTTCCATCCCATGATAGCTGAAGCTTACATACTTGTCCAAGAACCAGAAGAAAGGAAGCGGTAATACTGGCTGCAGATATATGGGTTATTGTGTCGATCGCGACCTACGAAATACCCGCCGCATCACTGCATGAAGCTGACACATGATCCAGATAGATTGGAGCCCACGTCCCATGTCATGTAGCCCTCATGTCAACGTTTTCATGTTAAAGACCGACAAAAATTACAAAAATCATCAAGACAACCTACAACAGCAGGAAGACGCTATTAACGATAACGCTATAGTACGGCTTCTAGACAATCACTATTACGCCTACGAGACCTACCCATTAAATCTTAGTTACTTACTGCTTATATAATCAGTAACCCGTAGAGGACTACCACGGTAGTATGCCCTGTTAGCAGCGCTGTTTAACGGTTTCCGACCATAGCTGCCACCCGCATACTGCGACGAAAGACATATCCGTGACTTAGTTGCCAGGAGAGGGACGAAGTACGAAATGAATTTCCGTCGGAAAGTATCCGAAAAAGAACCGTCAAACGGCATAGGTCCGCAAAGACGGAGAGCCACAGGAGAGGAATTTGGTCAATTTTGGAAAGGTGGGATCTATCGAAGATGGCTACATGAATAGTACATCAATTTGAGATTCAGTAGGTAATTTTAAATACAGTTCTTGGTGCAAAATACATCTGAAAAGAGTATGTAAGACATGTGCATAGTTCGGCGACATGCGAAAAGAAATAGTGCCCACGCACCTGACTCGAGGCCAGGACCACACGGAACAGACCGCAATCGCATGAAACAACCGTAAGTGTCGAGACATTGCTTGCTATTGCGTCTGGCCAGTGGTAGAAGGTTCCGGCTCTGGAGGAGGTGGTGGGTAGAAAAGCGTGATGTTATTTTGAGCGTAGTCGCTCACAGTGATGTTAGTCGGAGCGTGAAGCCCCGCAGCTTGCGTGATAGTGCTAAACTTCTGGGATACGACAAAAGAAATGTTCCTGTCGGAGTGATCGAAAGTTGAAGTTAATGCCAAGCCTTTTAACATCGAGTCTCCAGCCCGCTTGAATGAGTACAGCCCGGTGGATGACAAGATAGAACTTGACTGTCCGGAACAGTGGGAAAACTGCCTTGTAGTCTCGAGGTGTACCCAGCACTGCAAAGGCGCCAGCAGTCAGATCTAGGGGCACACCATGTACGAGAGAATTGGGTGGCGGCGACTTCGTACGCTGGAATAGAGCGCCATGGTTCGCAAGTGGCTCATATGACGTTAGTGTCGAAAGGCAGGATGCGACTGACGCGACACGGAGGATAGTGTATAGTTTCCTCTCGCCCATCATACTGTCTTCGTCAATTTGTGTGTTGCGCTGCCCTTCGCGAGCCAGACCAACATGCTTGTTGCTGGTTGAAGTAGACGCAGTATTCTTGACGACGGCCGCTCCAAAATTGTCGAAAGGTTTATCTCGATCTTTGATGTGTGCGAGATCGATGTGCGCCAAAGTAGGCTTCAGGGAATAATAGAGGCTTCCCATGGGGACGATGAAGGAGCGATGGATAGTCGGAACGGAGATGTTTTCGATCGACGAGACGGCTTGCGAGACAAGACTAGGGTCTAAAGGCGGTTTGAAGAAACACGTAGACATGTCCGCCCAGAGAAGGGACCAGCAACGCCTAGAGCGATGCGTGCGATAGTAATGTCGCAGGCAGTTTCGAGGGCCTGCCGGTTGAGGGGGTTGGGGGTTGGGTGGGCACTTGTTATGACTGCCTGCGTAAGTAGGCTAGTGCAGACTAATTAGCGGTAACGTTACACTGGTGCCACGTGCGTCGTCAGCCCCGACTTATCAATTCCACAGCCCATCTCATCTACTTATACGCACCATATATCTGCTTTTCTTCTCTATGGCGTCTTTTAATAATCGTTGGATTTGGAGCAATGAACATCAAAAATATTATTATTCCTCGGTCGATGGTAGTTATCTTTCTGATTTTCTTCACAAGCACGACTGACCGCGAACTAGTCAATGGCCAAGTGAAATATACCTGGAGCGGACCCGCCATAGAGCATTTTGAAGATCGCCGTACACAAGCAAAGCCAGGTACTGGCCGGACGGAAGAGCTGGACGCAGGTAGGTTCATCATTGTCCTTTCTCTTGGTTCCTGGAACTAAGCCTACCCAGCGTATCGCGTGAGAGCCCGCGCTGAAGAGTTTCAGTTCTTCAAGCCGGGAAGGGTAAGTTGCACACGTATTGAAGTGGCGTTGAACAGCTTGTTAATGTCCTAGGTCTTCGCTATGCTGTGGTCAGAAACAGCAGGGACAGGAGGATTTTCGACTACACCTTTGGTCCCTGGGCGATTCGGGCAACTCATTTACAGCCAGATTCGAACTTTCGTTGTTGTGGCAGTGAGGCATACATCCCACTTTGTTGAGGCATGGTAAAATATATCTTAGAGAAAGAATAGCAAGAAAAACTCTGACTGTGAAACAGTTGCATACACACGTACGGCGGTCGGGGCACGATGAAACCTGGCTGTAATCCTGTAGAGCACACTGCAATGTATCTCACTGGGACTGAGCCAAACATTACACCCGCCGAACTCGAAAGAGGCATGAACAAAGAACCTATCGAGGTCGTGCCTGTTGACAAAACGCAGAAGCTCGCTCCAATGGCTCGCGTAAGACTTGGCAAGATTTATTCGATAGAGACCAACGTGAAAGTCAAGGACGTTGGTTTGGTTAGGGACGATCATTTGACGAAACTTATGGACTACTGGAGGTATGAGATGGGCTACGACTCTCATTTGGGCGGCTCATGGCGGCAAGCTGAACACCATCTTCGCTACATAGGCTACGACAGACCCGCCTCTCAAAACGCAAAAAAGTCACGAGCCGCACAAAAGGTTCAATAAATCTTTCATCTTGCTTATTCATGATATTAGAGTCGACGACTACGAGAACAGGTTGCGGGGTGGACTTCATCAAGGTCCCTCAAATCTCCCTTGCCATGTGACCCTCGACTTACCTTTTCGCAGATTTCGAAGTCATCGGAAATCCACGAGGTTTCTACAAGAAGGGGCGTGTCGTGATGGTACCGTGGCTCCGAGCTAGGAGGTCCCTGGGTGAAAGATCCGCTAGGTCTGTCTGGAGTGCATGAATCACCTGTCAAGATCAAAATCAGGAGATTTGTAGTCATCAGACCTAAAGCATCCTTCTGTCTTTGCCTCTCAATCAATACCTACGGGGGACAGGCAACGACCAAGGCGGGTGTTGCGATACAAGATCACGCAGCTGTGGTCGTGGAAGGGGGAGAAGAGGTTCTGCACGATGGCGAAGCCAAACTTCTGAATTCTGCTATTTTCATAAGAGTCGAGAATGAAGCAGCACCGCCCGTGGATCCAATGTCTCGGATCAACTTCGCGAAGGTCTATACTCTGGAATACAACGTCAAGGTGCGTAACGTTGGCAGAATCATACCCGACTCGATCTGGCGCATGGACGAGTACTTCGTGCAGTCTACCAGGACATGAGCTCTACCATTGGTTCTATCCTTTTTTCCTGCATGGTACATCTTAAAAGGAACGCCACATACTAGCAGCCTTCTTAATGAGCATGCTCAATAGGCAAGGCTTAGTCAGCTTGTTTAGCCTTCTATATTCTCGTTGCCTTTAGCTGCTGATTTCCTAATGAAGTTGTTGCTTTACGTCCACGACGATTGAACAAGCTGGTCAAGCTGGCTTATTTGTTGAGAAGCATGCATACTAGCCGGCGGTCCCGTTCACCGGTGAGGGGTATTAGCTAAGCTCATCACCTATTGGACGCCGACTGGGTTATCGCATGGGTCGCAGGATACGCGTGCATTGCGGGGCGTGCTGACATTGAGACCACTGGAACGTTGTACACCATATCTATAGAGCCTCAGGCTTTCCATTTCAGCCTTGTTTGTCCTCTTGGTACTGCAAATGGGATGCTGCTGGTATAAATATGGAAAGCCTACCTTGCTCTAAGTAAGAATTGTCTAAAATGGCCGAATGGATTGGAGTGGCAGCTGCTATCCCACAACTTGCGAAGTACAGCTTGACCGCCACTAATGCCGTGCCAGATTTTGTACGACGAGTGCGCAAGGCTCCGATTACCCAAAACCAGTGGGCCGACCAGGCATCCCTCCTAGCCAGCCTTTCGCAGGAAGTTCACAAACAACGCGTTGACAATACTGCTGTTGCTTCAAGCATTCTCGGCCAACTAGACGACGACTTAAACAAGATCCTACCATTTTTGCGCCGTACCAAAATTGATGCGGCCGATGGGAGACTTGCAAGATTGAAGAAGAGAATCAGGATTGTAAACAGAGAGACAGAAATGGTTAAGGAGTTGGCGAATTTTGCACAGCGGAGTACTTTGTGTTCTCAGTTGGCCATGTAAGGCTTCAACTAGGTGCTGTCTCGGGCGTCACTCGCTAATAGTTTCAGCTTGAGGTATATCAACAGCACTACGGCGACGAAGCACGCAGACTCGGCACAGTCGAGCACGCTAGGAAGCTCATATGTATGTATAACTCTCTCTTTGGTTGCTCCAGCATAAGGATATTGAGATCGATCGATAATTGATCCCAGACTATGTATAGTCTCAATCGTCTACAGTTGCCCCGTCACTCCCAGGGCACCACGACATGCTCATCAGGAAGCGAAACCCTAATTTTGTTGGACAAGGCAGCGTTTTGCACCAGTTGTTCACCAAGATTGAGAACTCATCCTCGTCTACAATTGCCCTATGCGGACTAGGAGGGGCTGGGTAAAGATGCCCTGGTTTTTAATCTGCTAGGAGCTGACGCACTTACACAGTAAAACTGAGGTGGCATTGGAGCTAGCATATATGCTACGTGACGCTCAACCTAATACCACGATCCGTTGGCTTGACGCCTCGATGGAACCGTCTTTGTGCGAAGACCCTGCCCAATTTGGTCAGCATCACATAGACGCGCAAATTGACCTAGATGACAAACAAGATGTGGCGACGGTACTCTCATCACAAAACTCAGCAGCTTCCGGTCTAAAACTTCTGGTTCTCGACAACGCTGATATTGCTACTTGCTCTGCTTCTGGCATGCAGAGCTTGTTGACGCAACAACAAGGCATCCACATCTTGATCACAACACGCAATCGACGTTTCGCGCTGGATCATTTCCACCCAGTTGACTTGTTTGAAATGCCGGTCATGACCTTGCGAGATGGAAGAGACCTATTACTCTCGTATGCAGGGCTAAGCAATGCGGGAAATAGCGAGAGTATTGGTCAGCTGGTCAATTGTCTCGACATGAACCCTTTCGCTCTTAAGCAAATTGGACTTTACATGAAATGTACAGGTAATGGAGTAGAAGGGTGTCTTCCATCAGCAGAGCGTGGACCAGCTTTTCTAACAATGCTTCTTATGCAGAAGCACGACTGCTCACGAGGCTCGGCAGCTTGCACAGCAATGTTCGATTGGATGTACTCATTCAGAACCCTCGCAGCGGAAAATGTGGACGTTCTCTCTATGCTATTTGAGCTGTCGTGCATCCACAACATCGGCATATGTGAAGAAATCACTGCCATGCTAGTAGACACAGAATCAAAACGGCATGCACTAGACATCCTGAAATCTTATTCTTTGCTTGTACCAGTCAGCTCCGATGGAACGTGGATGATGCCGAACATCGTCGGCTTTGCTACCAAAGCTCACCTGGTCCATCATCGGGACCGCATTAGAATTCTCGAAGGTGCTCTTCAGTTGGTTACTTCCTTCGTTTCTTCAGATTCAGTCCTCACGTCTACGGCTCATCGCTGTTGGGCACATGTCGCTTCGGTACTGGGCGTCTATGTCGATATTGCTTCCGAAACGGAACTGGAATCGAACACCATCAGTGCCATGGGTGTACTTGCGTTAAGGCTATGCCACCATCTGGTCGCAATGGGAAGAGCGAGAGAAGCTATCTTGATATTGAATCGGCTCATCATTTGGGCATCCAATCGCTCCAAAGACCTTATTCCATTGTTCGACAGACTCCGCGGCAAGCTCGGCATGGCTCTCCATGGCAGCGGTCAGTACGCGGCTGCTGAGCTCGAAACAAGACAGGTGCTTCGCTCTCAGATTTTGACAATAGGCGAGGACGATATCAACACGATACATAGCCTGAATAACCTTGGCGTCTATCATCAAGATCAAGGTCGATTTCCGATGGCGGAAAGTTTCCACAGAAAAGCATTCGATATGAAGCGGGCTAAATTTGGCGCACACCATCTCGAGACGCTGCTGACGCTCAATAATTTGGCTCTATCACTGCAAAGCCAGAAGAAGTACAACGAATCTGAGCTATTTCTCGGCCAAGCTCTGCGCGGGCGGAAGCGACTATTGTCAGCGACTCATCCGGACACTCTGGTCTGTTTGAGCAATTTCGCCGTACTAAAGCAGCTTCAAGGTCACTTCGAACAATCTCAATTGCTTCAAGAAGCAGCTCTATCTGGTCGTGAGCAGATGCTGGGCTCAAATCATCCAGAAACACTGAAGAGCAAAGGAAACCTTGCACTATTACTGCAACTTCGTGGACGCCATGGTCAAGCGGTCGACCTCTTAAGTGAGGCATGCCAGGTGTACAAAGATACAATTGGACGACTGCATCCAGAAACAATAAAGTCAATACGAAACCTCGCAATCATTCTGCACCAACAGAACAAATTCGCAGAAGCACAAACTGTAGCATTTGAGCTACAAGAGATCCTGGAAGAGAAGCATGGAAAAGGGCATCCTGAGACTTTTGCATCGCTCGATCATCTGGCGACAATCTTGCACTGGCAAGGCAAGCTCGAAGATGCCTTTGAGATTATAGCCTGGCTTCACGACATAAGGAGTGGGTTGTTGGGAAAGGATCACCCCGACACGATCAGCAGCCGAAACTATCTCAGCAGTCTGGAAGCGGAATTGGCTTCTTCTGAGCAAGCATCGTCTGTTCTCTTGGATATGTTTTGAGCTCGTTGGCAACTATGATCTTCCTTTCCCTGTTTAACGAAAACATGGCCCGGTTCTATTATTCTACTCAGACTTCTTGATGGTAACGAATTGTGTTGAAATTTTTACTTTAGTTATCTTTCATCTAAGTCACGGCTTGCTAGTTGTGTTTATCGCGTTATCGCCCCTGTCGCAGTGCTGTGTTGGAAAAGTGATTACTCCCTGGCAAATGCCATACTATCCAATTGCAGTATACATCATGTCGTTGAAATAGCTTTAGAGATATTCATTATCTGGTCTAGTTATCTATAATTCAGTAATGTGCACATGAGATGCAATTGTTTAGCGTTAGGTCCTCAAAGTGCGTTGTCCTCTAGAGGCCTATGCCATAGGTAAGCACGCACTTCATTAATGATTGCCCAGTAAGGTTCTAAAGTCTATCGGAATTCGGCAGTATGATACTACACAGCCTTGTCATTTAACAGACAACGCACCCAACGCAAGACCACGAAGCGAACCATCATGCTCTCACTAAATCCAATCCACCCCATCCATCCCTCCACAACCTCCCTCTCATACTCTTCGTCTGATTCGCCATCTTACTCCACTTTCCCACTCTCAAGTCCCCATTTTCCCATCCTCGTGACTGTGAGTAAACAGAGGCGCCAACGTTGTATTCTTCCACAGCCCTTGTCTGTCGCCTCTGCTCAAATTGATATTGGCTACTAGCAAGATGACGCTCATGAGCACTACCACGCCAGGAAGAATGAGCTACGGCCAGGTCACATGGATGTAGGTCTCTTCGCGATATGAGGTTCCGAACACCTTCGCGGCATTAGCTCGTCCGCGGATCCTATTTGTCATTGAAGTTGCGACGTTAGCGAAAGTCTGCGAGATGTTTCGCTGCGTGTAAAGTACCCGCCCCACGGCATCTCTCTCGGAAGTTGTGAAGATTTTACACGTAAGCCAATCCGCCAGTAGGCTGTTCTCTTTCGCATTAACTCTGAAACTGCTATCTGGACCGTCGAATTCCGTGTTCTCATTCACTGTGAAATGACCTCGAAGAATACCGTCATCGCCGCGGACGGCACCTTTAGATGGTTTTAAAGGCTACGTTCGTATGTCGGGCGTAACAATCTCGCCTTTTGTAACGTTGACAACGGAGTAGCGTTTCGTGCACCATGTGAGACGGCATTCAAATCCTTCAGGTCGACTGACTTGAGCCCAGCTCAGAGGTCTCCTTGCTGCTTTCTGGTAAGTGGTCGTAATGAGAAGGTCGGAGGGTCACATCTGGTCATGAAAATTTCCCCTCGTCTATTTTTGAGCGCGGCACGAATCTAGCAGAGTGTTGTGGATATGCTAAGAAATATGGAACATACTCTTCCTCCATATTCGGGGACATGTTTCGGACATGACATCATATTGCTCAGCTATCCCACTCAGCCTTGTAGTACCTACTTTGTTAGAGTGATCATGTCCGATTCTTGCTCAGTCTCCGGTTTGGTGAACTGCCCAAATTTATGTAGCACGACTGCAATGTCAGACTTTCTCGTGTGACTTTCCGTGTATCGCTGCCCTAGGCTTGATGATGACCTAAAAATGTATTGGTATGGCTACAAGGTGAGATACCACGACACTATAGTTGTGTTCAATTCAACAGGCTATGGTGTGTCTGTGGTGAGGGATCTTGTAACGACCCAAAGTGAGGCACTCCGCGAGGGACATACGCGCACAAGGACTATGCGGTGCAATTCCGATAATAACTAATAGAGCGGTCGGTGGCAACATGGTGCACGAAGAATGTGCTTTCAGGAACTCCCTACAGCAAGTTTAGATGTGATAACGGACCTCATCATTTACATGTTCAGTGCCCCGTGACTTTTTTTCGACAAGGGGTAGTCCTCACTACGTTGCCTGATTTGACGAGGCTATAACAACTGAAATAAATTAACAATATTTATAAAGCTGGCTAGCTTGGGGTATAATGACTACGAAATGTAAGTAGCTGCCTTGAACAATTTGAAAAGCTACCGGAGAAACGAAGCCCCCCTGTTATGCAACACATCATTCTCAAACCGCAATCAACCCTTCGTACCGCCTAACAGGCGGCGCGAACGCAGAGTAATCCGGAGGCAGTTCATCCCTCGTGCCTATACTGTTGTTCCGGGGCGCTCTCTCAACTTCGCTGAAACTCGGCGGTGGTGCAACGCTCCTCGGTGCCCACATATCGATCGCCTGCCGCAAATGTGTCTCTTCAACACTCCTCGCCCTCGCATTCTCGATGCCGGTGTCGCTGCCTTCTGCGCAGATCTGAATCGGGACTTTCAGAGACGTAGATGAGCTGCCGTGGACATTGAAAGTCATGCCAAGTGTGTATGTTCGCGATACCAAACAGCAGTGGAAGGTTGGTATGAAGTTCTTGTTCATGGGAAGGGTAACGGGAACGAGGACCTGTGCGGTGTAAAAGATGCCGTTCTTGTAATCTTTAGATGCGGGTAGGATACCAGCGGCGAATGCAGCCTCACTGTTGCTGGTGGTGGAGCAGTCTGAAATGCCAGAGTCGCGGCGCTCAGGGTCTTCTTCGGGTTCCGGGTTCTGGTCTGCAGAATGCTTTTCCCAAGGCGCAGATGCTATGCAGAGTGTTGAGAGTGCGATACTTTCGGAGTATGCGCCCTGTGAAGCGTCAAAACCGATGGTCAATCGCGATGGGAAATTTTGTCTCGGACTCGAAGCATAACATGTTGATACTTTGATCTTGGTACTCAAAGAGCCGAGGCGTGGTGGAGACGCCGTCTCATCGGTAGGATCGAAGCGCAGAACGAGTTTGGCCATTGTGGTTATGGTTTGGTTGTCTGTCGTCCGCGCACCAGGAATGACCAAAGCTTTAGGCTGTACAGTTCTTGCAGACAACGTTCCTAGCTTGCCTTTGAAGAGTCCCTTCTTGATGGTCTTCTCTTGTCGTGCTCGGTATTCCTTGTTGCCGTCAATGTTCAATGGCGGCTGCTCAATGAGAGCAGGCTTGATGCGAACTTTCTTCGTCTTCTCTCCGAGGACTGTGATACCCTCATTGCCCTGTCGCCGCGCGATCCGGACTTTGATGTTGTAACTAATTTTAGACATTTCAGGAGCAAGGTCGTCGAGCAAAGAACCACCGAAGCCTGCAAGATCCGCATCGCCTAGGCTTGGAGGTAGCATTAAGTGGCAGTCGCGCACATGTTCTGAGGAAACCTTGTGTGAGCACGACTTCGGAAGGAGCTGTGCTGGGACTGTGAATGTGAAGGGAAACTGATAAGTCCGTCCAGCCTCGAATATTCTTGGGGAAGGGAAGTCGGACTCTGCGATGGGTTGCCGTAGCACAAGGAAACGGTGATTAGCTTCCGTCCGGCCTGTCATGGAAGGTGATGTGGTGAACGTGTCAACATAGACTTGACAGGTGCCTGGATAAATGTTAGTCACTGTACTACCGTAGGTTGTCAAGGGTACAACAGTAGATAGCTAAGTCGATGCCTGAAGTTGTTTGCCGTATCGCGAGGCGCTTGGATGCGACAGAAAGTACTCTGGTTGTTTTTCCTAACAACATGCTTTATGTTGCACATGTGATGATTTGCCACTCACCTATAAATGCAATGTCGATGTCCTCGAACCGTGTATCGTGCAGTGCTGTTATCGTGACATTTCCCTCGATAGTGTCCATGGTGGAATATGATGTGACCCATGTGTTGCGTGGTCCATCAGTGCCCTTGAGATTGATCTCGATGGTTGGCTGGCCGTAGTGCGTCATATTGCGGACCTTGGACCCGACCTGATTCCGCATCGACTGCATAGTCGTGGCTTGCGAGTACTCGGAAGATGGTATGGAGGAAGGCATGGCGGAGATTTTGCGTGCGTCTGGCAGCTGTTGAGCTGACAGGACAAAGAATACTTTAGTAAGTCACACAAGCGCTGTGAAGAGCTCGACTGAGCAGTTCACCCGGGAACGCGGAGACGAATTGGAAGCTGAGATAGATTCTTGGTAGACTAGTCAAGATAAGACGCAATGGTCGTGATGTCTGCCTATCTATGTGGGGGGTGTGTGTCTGTATGGCGGAGAAAGGTTGGGGTAGGAGTAACCTTATACATACACATGCAAGCGATCTTGCCTGAGTCACCCACGGCAGGATGGTGATGGAGGGATGCAACGTGCAGGTGGATAATGGGCTGAAGTGATAGCTCTCCTTGGCCGACGGGTGACCACTGAGCTAGTTGTGTGCGGGGACCAGTCATACGCCCTTCCAGACCGAAGCAGTGTGCGCTAGGCCGGAAATATTGTTACACCCCAAATCCATCCGCGCAGATATCAATGCTCCAGGCAGCCATCGTGTTTGGTGTCTTGAGAATTCATGGATGAATCCGGTACTGCATCAGCAAACACACTTCATTCCCAAATTTGCCTGTCGTTGCCGGGACCAGCCAAAGAAGCATGCGCTTCATCAGTAATGCTTCCTTCACGTGAAACTCCAGCGCGGTACTCTCAACACTAACTTCAGGAGTATGCAATTGTGGATGCCTCGTGTCATTGGCCTCTTTGCAAATTTTCCAAACAATGCGCTGACTATGCCCTATCGTGGTAGGCTCTAAAAGTCCCTGTTCCAACAAAAATCTGTGTTCGGGGACCTCCGAAGCTCTCTGGGCTGCAAATTTTCATCCGTGTCTAACTTAAATGACTCCGAAATTCTGTAAAACACAGGTGGAAACGCGCAAGATTGCTCTCAACATCGGTGAATTGGTGTTCGTGGTGCATGCACGTCACCACGTGTAATCGTGCTTAGGGCGTGTGGCTTCCCAAAGGGCGCAACCATTAATCAGCACGCTCATGAATTGACCATTCACAGCAAACACCGCAACACGGGCCGGCATCGCTGACGGCTCGCATTGCCATATTGGACCGACAGTTCCCAACGCCGATATTTGGTTGAATTCCGAACGACGACCCAACTCCGACTACTTACACACGTGCAAGCAACGGAAAACCTCCAGAAGACGGAAAACATCATGTCAGGTGCATACAGGTATCGGTCCTAAGCCCAGCAAAATCTGGACGAGGCGAAAGAGAAAATATTTCATCAGCGACTGGAGACATGTGCATCCTCGAGTGCCTTGGAGAGAACACTTGAGCATTCTTTCCCAATATATTGTGCGTAAGACAACGGATGTACAATTCACGAACGATCGCTCTACACGAGGAAGGAAGGATCACATGCGAGCTGGCCCTGGATATTGAATCCTGATCATACCATACCTATCGTTCCATAATCTTCTGTCCAAATCACCGTCAGCTGGCCTCAATGACAAAGCTCAAGGGCACCGGGAGTCGACAAAGCCCTTACCCGCCTCCTCCGACGAGAGCAGGTGAAGAGGCAGCCTGTATACACTCAAAATTCCCTATAGAACTACTTGAAGTATCTCATAGCTGCGTATATATTCAGGCCCCCATAAGCTCACAATAAGCATACATCTAAAGGCTATCAGATTTAGATATTTCGCGTAGATGCAGAGTTGGCACGAATTCCGCCGCTGCCTTGTGGATCACAAATCACCGACATATCCGTCGGAAGGAGACAGTCTTTTGCATTTCTTCCTAGCACACAAGTTCCCTCAAGCTCTTGGTTGCCATTTGTGTCGCGCATGTGGCCTCTGGGGAAAAAGCTCCAAACTGGGACCGAAAAAAAATCTATACCATGGTACACCCCAATGGCTTCTCGCACCTTCAAATTATCGCAGACTTGTCTGTGGAGAGAGGCGCTCTTCCGGACCCCATAGGCGAGGTTGTAGACAAGCAAGGTGGACAAGAGTAAGTCCAAACTTTGGTAATACCAACATTTCGCACTTGGAAGCCATAGGCCTGGTTACCTACATCGGCACAGACCGTGTGCCATGGAAATATCACGCTCTCTCACTCGCGCACCCTCACCAAGCCATGGTACCGCTGTGGGCAAACCAAAAAAAGTTGAGCGTTTGCTTGCCCTCCTCTCCCTTAAACTCTCTACTCTTCTAATCTCGCAACAATCACAAAGTCCAAGTTAACCTTTTCAACCTTGATTAAATACCCTTAACAACAGCACAACACATATAGCGACACCCGTACAGAATGGTACAGATAGTCTGGGCGGACCCCGTCTTCGCGGCTCACAGATTATATGAATCCTGTATCCCCGACGCCTTCGACAATCCCTTCTTCTCCATAACCCGAGTCTGGCGGCCCGCCCTCTCAGCCCTCATCGCCTTCGCCTACGCGCTCTACATCCTCGCCTACCCACCCAAATACAAGAAACTCAGCATCCTCACCCTCAGCATCCCCGTCTGCTACGCCTTCTGCTACTCCCAGGACATCGCGCCCAGCTTCACCGTCTGCGACACCTTCACGCGCTTCCTGTACATCTGGCTCGCACATGTCAGCCTCGAGGTCACCATCCTCGAATGGTCGCCGCCCGTGACTAAGGAGAATCCCGGCACGTGGAAGACACGCATCGCCAGCGCGTATAAAGTCCTCTTCGCGCGCGAGAACCGCAGAGATGTACTCAACAGCAAGTCCAAGCACGGCTACTCGCGCGCGCAATTCGTCGGAATCCACGCGATGAAAGCAATCGGGCTGTACATCCTACAGAACGCGTGGTACACGTTTACATGGTACTACCTGATCCGCGAGCCAGTGCACGGCGCCGACAAGGCGATATTCTTCCGGCGGCTGCCCGAGTCGTTTAACGCGGACGAGCTGTGGGCGAGCTTCGATAACGTGGTGCACTGGTGCGTTGTCAACATGTTTCTGTACGAGGCGTATCACAGCGTGTTTGCGGTGTTGTTTGTCGGCCTGGGGCTCGATCAGCCGGCGGAGTGGAGCATGAGTCTGTTCGGCCATATCAGCGAGGCGTACACGGTGCGCAGGTACTGGGGCAAGCACTGGCACAATTACATCTACGCGAGCTTCAATGGACACACGCAGATCGTGACGAGGAAGTGGCTGCGCATGCGCAGGGGCAGGACGTCCACGCGCCTCGTGGAGAACACAATGGTGTTTGCGATGAGCGGGCTGATGCACAGTGCCGTCCGGTTCGTGCAGGACCCCGGCGCGTCGGACTGCATGGTCATTACGCTGTGGTATATTGGGCAGATGGTGCCGATTGTCATCGAGGGCATTGTGGTCGTGTACTGGCAGGACTTGAAGGAGAAGTTTGAGGTCAAGGAGAACAAGTGGCTGACGAGGTTTGAGAGGACGGTGGGATATGTGTGGGTGATTGGATTTAATATGTGGAGTATCACCAAGTACATCCATACCCGCAATGAGTGGGCTCAGGTCGCGATGAAGAGGCAGTATGCGGAGGCTTTGGAGGCTTGGAACATTACGCAGGCGAATGCCATGCAGGGACTGCAGGCGGTTGAGGGGAAGGTGGAGCTTTGAATGGGCAGTGAGGATGTGGAAAAAGACCAGATTGGTATGGGGTTTGCTCTCGTTGAGAGGATGGGTGCTGAGTGGAAATTGGACAAAATGTGTATACTGGAAAAAATGAAACTGACGTGGAAGTCAACCAGAGTTACGTTGATACTTGCTGCAAATACTGCGTCGCCTTCTTAGAATGAAGCCATATGTCAAGAGACATAATCACGTTGCAAAAAAGAGCTGTGCCTGCTGTCGCAAGCACATTTACACTGTAGTTTGCGAAGCGCCCTACTATCATTCCGCTGGCTTCTCGCTATCGATGTTTTGCATGCCTGGCCACTCGGGACAGAAACACTCGTCATGCCGTTCTGTTTCCACCCCTTTATCGGATATATCGGCCACCAGGCGCGTTGTACTGCAGCCACAACAGCGCGCCAAGACGGCTCAAACGTCCGACTGCCAGCCACAAGAGAAATTCCGCCGTGGCGCGAGGCGTTCCATATCGTGGCGCATTGTGCCACACTTGTGCATGGTCAGATGCATGACAAGGACCCACATTGTCTTGGAAACGACTTGGCGTGGAAGGCTCCGAGGATATGGTTCCAGATAGAGACGATCGCAATCCTTATGCTTTATGCCCTGTGTTGGATCTCACATTGACGCGTACTTGTCGTGGGACGATTTGACTTTCATGTCGAGGGCTGTCTCGTGGAAGTTGCCTTCTCTTCGCGATTTCTTCAGGCGGCGCACCTCGTCGTCATTGAGTCTGCGACCGATGATGTCCTCCAGCTCCTTCTTGCTAATCTTTGCCTGAGCCTTTTCCTCCTTCGAGGCCTTGAGGCGGGGCTTGAAACGTGCTTGCATGCGTATGCGGAACGTGGTGTTGAAGGTTATGGTTTCAACATCACCCCGGACTTCGGCAGTACTCGCGGAAGATTCATCAATGCTGAGGAACTTGTCGCGCGCGGTCTGCAGAGAGAAGGCAGATGGGTTGTCCGGTACGGGGATGACGATGAAGGATTCTTCGGGAGACATGGCGGTCGCGTTCGCGCTGAGGATGCCATATTTGTTGCAGCTTAGGTATCTACACAGTACTATTAGCACAGAGCGAGGCGCAGCTCCCACAATGCCATACCGTCCATGGTGTCCCTTCAAACTCAGGCCTTCGGTGCCCGCAACGCGGTTTGCGACAAACACCTGCCTCACGTCGTGCGGTTCCGCGGTGCCCAGGTCGCCGTCGACCATGTTCTCCAGCGCGCTCGCAAAGACCTTGCCATTGGCGTCGCATGCCAGACAGCTCGGCGTCTCTGTTGGTAGAACAATGACAACGGGTCCTGATATATCGCTGGGCACTTCGGCGCTCACCCAAGAGTCGTCATCTTCGGTGCCTTCTGCCGCTGCCGGGGTGGTGAGCGCTTTCGAAGGCGCGTCGTCGGCGTCGTAGGGTTCGGCAGTTCTCTTCTTCTTTTTGACCTTCTTGTCGCCCTTGAAGTGCAGGGCTTTCGGCATCTCGAGTCGTTGGTGCTGGTGGTGAGCTTGAACCTCGGATTATTTGGCGCCGCACGGCGACCTCCGAAAGCGGGCTAGTTCCGCAGAGGCAGGTGCTTTCGACTCAACACCAGATGGACTTCAGAATTTGAACTGTGTGAATCTCAAGCGGTTGTGACGTCTCTAACTTCCCAATCTACTCAACACATAACGAGTTCGATACACTAAAGCATCTGTGTTGAAGAATATGGCGAACCCCAGCGCTGCAGTCACTCAGAGCGCCGTCACCGTAGGACTGGATGCTCTCAAAAACAGTGAGTTGTCTCGCTTGCTATATAAATATCCTTGGCTGAAAGTTTCTAGACGATGTCGACTTCTCCCTGCTGGAAGAGGCATTTGGCTCTGCTAGTCTAGGAATCATTGTTGTGAAGGACTTGCCATCAAAATTCCATGACCTCAGACATCGACTTCTCTCTTATTCTTCTGCCCTAGGAAACTTGTCACCCGAGGAGCTTGGTGCGTAACATGCCACATTTCCTTCCGTTGTGGATGGAGACTGACAGCCAGTAGAGAAGCTTGAGTCTCCAGCATCGAAGTGGCTTGTTGGATGGTCGTGTGGAAAAGAGACCCTCAAAGATGGCCGCTATGACACCCTCAAGGGGTCTTACTATGTCAACTGTGCTTCTGGCTTCGACGAGCAACAGCGGGCCGTGGCCGAGAAGTACCCCGCGTTCCCGGAATACACGGCACCTAATGTCTGGCCCTCAGAGGAGCTACTGCCCGGCTTCGAGGAGACCTTCCGCGAGCTATGTACCCTCATCATTGACATAGCCACACTGGTCGCGCGAGCATGTGACAAGTACGCAGAAGCCAATATCGAAGGCTATCAGAAGGGATACCTAGAGCATGTCGTCAAGACAAGTATCTTCACCAAAGCGAGACTGCTGCACTACTTCCCAAGCCCAGAGTCAGACAGTAAGGCGTCCAGCGATGCAGGCAGTGGCGACGAGGACGACTGGTGTGCGACACATCTCGATCACGGCTGTCTTACCGGCTTGACAAGTGCCATGTTTGTCGACGAAGCCGCCCATCAGCCTCAGACTGGCAGCGCGTTCAAGCCGCTAAAGGAATTGGATCGTTCGCCCGACCCCAAGGCGGGTCTCTACATCCACTCCCGGACGGGTGCGGTCACCAAGGTCAGCATTCCGCGAGACTGTCTAGCTTTCCAGACAGGCGAGGCACTCGAGATCATCACCCAAGGCAAGTTCAAGGCGGTCCCCCACTTTGTACGGGGTTCAGGGCCGGGCATTGGTGGCAAGGTAGCGAGAAACACATTGGCTGTGTTCACTCAGCCTAATCTGTGGGACAAGCTGGACGAGGGACGTGACTTTGCGGCGTTTGCCAAGCAGACTGTAGAGAAGAATCACTGAGGTTGGCGAGGTAACTTTGGTCACACGCAGAAGCGGTGTTGCAATGACATCACTTGCATCTGCAGCATGCACATACTATCTGTTTTGCACTGCTTAAGCGAACATGCACCATGCGACACTGCAAAGTGACGGAACATGGCATTTTGAAAGTCTTGGTACCTCGAAAAGGGTGTGAAGCGATGTGGCTTGTGGCACTAATTCTATCCGATTTTCCGACACCTGACAGGCATGGTGACAGCTGGCGGGCTTGTCGATGTTGGCCTGAGAGCTTAATTTTCAAGGCTGTTGTCCTGTGCAGAGCTTCATTTCTCTACCCCACACGAGGTTCCGTACGCGCAACACCACAATCCTCGCATCGCTCTCCCCCGAGATTCAACGCGGCGTCGCAATCCGCACCACTTTTCATCTCATCGCAGTATGGGGCCCATGCCCCCCCGTTCTGTGTCTCGCGGCGTAAGAGACGCTCTGTGGCTCGAGCCCACACGCCGCCGATCGAATCGCCTGCAGCGCGCCAGCTAAATTGGGCTGGATGGCCCTGAGACAGCTTTTCGTGCGCCACACCTTTGCTGCATCCGTCTCTTGCACATCCCGTCGCATCATCAGGCGCAGACCAAGAGACGCGCACCCCGTGCCACAAAAATCCAACGATCATTGCTGGCCTGAGGATGCTGACTGCTGAGACCCGTCCACTCTCTCTTGTGAACCTTGACAGTGCCGACATCCGGCTCCAGTATTCATACTCGCGGACTTCGAACCAACGCCTATGCATCTTCCACGCCAAGCAGCTCTGATTGTGAAACGGTGGAGATCTCTCAACCTGAGTCTCTCACTGCCAAGATCTATTACGCGGCCACCATTACAGGCTCGGCGCTTGTTTCCCCTTCTGTGGCTAGAGCCAATCAGAAAGTCTGCTGGCGTCGTCAATCATTCCCTCCTGACGGGTAACTATCGTGCCAAGTACTCTATCCGAGTACCCGTCTTTGCATGGGGGAACTTGCCTGCACCCTGGATGGACACTTAAGCTCCTTCTTGGTTCCAACCAGCCGTTGCCGTCACCAATGCATTGCTTTAGCTAGCCACAGCCGCTCTTTTCTTGTTACTTGCATTCTCATATTTCCTTGGGTTATTCAGTTCCTAGGGTTGCGCCTCACACTCCCTTACTTCTCGGTCCCCCGCTACACAACAGTACTTGCGAAGGTCCCATCGCTTGTCTACGCCACTATCGCATCTCCAAAGGCCGGTTCTGGACCACACACTGGCACTGGCAACATGTCCAACAATCGCCAGAATGTCACATGGGTAGAAGTATGTTGTTCGCTTGCCGCCTTCGAATCGCTATTGACTTTGAATAGGGTGTGCGAGGAGTTGCTTCATTCTGGGTTGTCGTCACACATCTTTGCCGAGCATGGGACTACAGCCTGTGGTCGCCGCGCGATAACGAGGATGCGACACCACAACTTCTTCAATTACCTTTTCTTCGGTTACCATGGCAAGGACGAATCGGAGTTACCATGTTTGCTTTCCTCACAGGATATGTGTGCGCAATCAAACCACTGCGACAAGCCAAATCGGGACAGATCCCAGCTGCCTTGGTGACACTCGGCAAATCAGCTTTTCGCCGACCACCGCGTCTAATCATGCCCGCGACGATTGCTCTGATTATTGCATGGTTCTTCGCGCAGATTGGAGCGTTCGAAGTTGCTCATCTAAGTGACTCCCACTGGTTCCGACGCTCAGTTCCCACAAACATCGGCGGTCTCGACACCGAAATCCCACGCCTGATCAGGAACTTCCAGATGTCATGGTCTGGTGCCAACAATGAATACGATGACCACCAATGGGCGCTTCTTCCACTTCTTCAGGGTGCCTTCACCATCTACGTCCTACTATTTGCGACCGTCTTCATGAAGTTCCGCATGCGTTTCTTCACATGCTGCGTTCTGTTCCTCTGGTACTGGATGCGAACCAGCCCTGAGAAGGGTACGTACCCCTCATATACTCGATTATGCTCATTTCGTTAATTTGGTCTGCAGAGACATTCGAATGTCAATTTATCTACGGCGTTATGCTTTGCGATCTTGGATCCGAGAAGAACTTCCGTGACTTCGTCAACAGCCACCCGAAGGCTCGCCGAACAGTGCTTACTACTCTGATCGTTGTAGGGTGGTACGTTGCATGTTTTCCGGGAGAGCACTGGGAATGGTCACTTTGGTCCAGGCAACTCGAATGGATTGGACACTTCCTCATTCCCGAAGGTGCTGGTAGCTACCCGAAGCGATTCACTGCCATTGGCTGGGACCTTATGGTCACTGGTATCTGGCTATCGCCCACCCTCCAGAACATGTTCTCGAACAAAATTTTCATGTGGGTTGGTCGCAACAGCTTTGCGGTCTACCTCACACACGGAACCGTCATGAAAGTCGGTCTCGCACGTCTGATCTACGGCTGGTCCACCAAGCCATACTGGGTCGAGCAGCCACCTGCTGAGGGCGAGGGCGAGGCTATCGCTCACTGGATTCCCCGTTCGTCCAACTGGTTCGTCTGGGCGCTCGCGATCCCGACATTCTTCGTTGTCGAATACACCCTTGCGCATCTCTGGACCACGTACATCGACTCATACTGTGCCAAAGCCACAAAGTGGCTCGAAGACACAATGTTCGAGAAGGAGGAGGACGAGAAGAACAGCGTTGCCAACATGGCATAAAGTTTTGGAGCTACAGGGGCACACACGCTTGAATATACCCCACCGCAGGACGAATCTCCGATACATATTCCTTTTTTCCGCATTTGTTCAAGAAACGATTTCCTTTGTTATGTTATCCTGCATCGCGGATACCACTGTTTCGCATTTTCACGGCGTTCAGCATGCGGGGACTGGCACCACAGAAGCACAGCCCTTTTCCCCAGTGTCGGCAATAGAGCTTTTAACGAGCAGGATATCTGTGTATAGAGCCTCGTTAGAGCTAATGTAATCATATAACTGAAACCCCGACTTGTATGCGTAAAAGTGCACCCAACGCCTCGAAACTGAAGTCCGTACTCATGCAGCCTCAATTCCCTACGCCTCGAAACTGGAGTCCGTATGCACGCACCGCGCTCGCGCATCACGATCAAATCCCAACAAACCTCCATACCCCAGACAGAAAATCCCAACGTCATTACCCGACGGCCAGACCTTTCATCTCAAGTGACGTATGTGGCTATAATTTTCCGAAGCGCACCCCCAGTCAAGCGCCGCATTCTAATCCCTGCACCCCAAGACCGAAAACGACCTGTTCGCCGGAAGCTTGGATGGGAATCGATGGAAAGAAGTGCCGTTGCGAGGCGGCTGGGCCGATAAGTATTTTGCCTGAGGCACGGGATTCTGACGTGAGCAATTATTGATGATGTCATTACTATTTCCCCCACGATTGTTTGGCGGTTGTCGAGCGGCATGAGTATCATCGGTAGGGTCGAACCAAGGACTCGTCTGCGGTCAGTCACGCAAATTCAAGAGTCGTAGATATAAGCATCGGGCGCTATTTTACGACAGGGCGCCGTTGGTTGCCAAGTGGCGCACGTGGTGGTGGAGATGGTGAAGGCGAGGGCGGAGAAGGGTCCGGTGGTCTGCCGTGAATGTGGCGGTGCTGTGCGATGACAGAATGTTCGTGGTAAGCTTATTACGAGGTGCTGGAAAGTTCGTGCATGCTGTCTAATGCTGTGGCATTGTTTGAGATGACTAGACTCAGAGGATTTGGGATATGTTGTCGCATTCTGTGAAGAACTACACGTACACGGCTCCACGCCATCAGTGCTTAATATATGGTAAAAGACACACATCTTTGGGCCTCGTGGTGGTGTCAAGAATGCACGCATGTTCGACACGCATGATACAATGCTTCAAGGGTAGATGTTCTTCATGTTGTTGACATTACTATCTACAATATACCCTTAATGGGCAAGGTATCACTATCACAGTCATCGAGGCATCATAATCTAGAACCTCTTGAGCTCAGGGCTGCCCTCGCATGGTGGGAAAGAGAACTTGGTCTCAACAAAGACCTTCTGCATGCCATCCTCCTTCTTGTCGAAGGCGTAGTAGACGTTGGCCAGATCCTCAAGACGGACACGGTGGGTAACCATCTTCATGGGAGTGATCTGCTTGTCCTGAATCATCTTGAGGAGCGACTCCCAGTATAGGTGGACGGGTGCTTGGCCGTTGCCGATGAGGCGGATACCGCGCTCCATGAGCGAACCGATGTTGAAGTGGTTGGTCTGGGACATGTTAGCTGTGTCAATGGGTGTGGATTATAGGAGCAGAACTTACGAAACCAACGTAGACACCGGTGATACCGCAGCGACCGAAGTTGCGTGTGCTGGCGATCATCTCGTTGACCAACTCGCTGGTGTCGGTCTCAAGACCAAGCATCATTTCGAAGTAGTGTGCCCAACCCTTAGCGTACTCGCCAGCAGCGCACTCGATGCTGACATCTGGGCCGCGGTCGTTGCACATCTTCTTCAACGCAGCGGTGACAGAGTTGCCTTTTCCGAGAGTGGAGAAGTCGAGAGTTTCAATATTGGGGTATCGCTCCTTGACAAAGTCAAGCCTCCAGTTCTGGTCAATCATGATGACTCTTGATGCACCATTCAGGAGAGAGAACTCTGCGGCCATCTGACCGATAGGTCCAGCACCCCAGATGGCTACGACATCGCCCTTCTTCACACCAGTGTCAACGACCGCGTGCCATGATGTGCACAGAACGTCGGAGAGGAAAAGACCCTGCTCATCTGGAACGTTGTCGGGGAGGGGAAGAAGGTTGACGTCGCCGTATGGTACACGGGTGTATTCTGACTGTCCACCAGCGAAACCGCCTGTGAAGTGGGAGTAGCCGAACATGCCTGCTGTGCGGCCACCATACATTGCGTTCTCGATCGTGTTGGCGTTGGTCTTCTCGCATTGTGACGAGAGCTTTTGCTTGCAGTAATAGCACTCACCGCAGGCGATCTGGAATGATGCGACGACACGTTGTCTAGTAAATAGTTAGCAGTGGTAAAGTCTGAAATGTTGAAGCCGAACATACCCTTTCTTGAACTTTGTAACACCCTTGCCGACCTCATCTACGACACCGCAGAACTCGTGTCCGAGGATGTCACCCTTCTGTAGCTCCACAACGCTGCCGTGAAGCAGATGCAGATCTGAACCGCAGACTGTGGATCCAGTAATCTTGAGGATGACGTCGCGGTCCTCGATGATCGCAGGCTTGGGAACCTCGACGATCTCGACACTGTTCTTGCCCATCCACGCAAGAGCCTTCATCTTCTCGCCAGACTTGTTGGCCCACTCAGGGTTGTTGGCGGGATTGGTAACATCCTGCGCGGTCGTGGCATTGTCGCCGTGGCCAATAGCCTTCTCGGCCTGCATGGCCGCTTGGGACATCATATTGGGCGAGTGTTGCTTTTTTGTAATTCTGGACAATATAAGGGGATCACTGAGATGGTGGTTCAGAAAAAGGTAGTCGTGGGTATAAAGCTTGATTGAATGAAGAAACAGCGAAGTAGACGCGGCACAAGGCTACTTTTCAACACAAGAGAAAAGACATACCTAGCTATGACATAGTTGCTCCATCCTTTTCGTCTCATATGCCGTAGCTTGCCTCAACTACCGGCTACTCCAGTGTGCATCACTCGCCCTGTAGATGCGCTTGACAGAGCTATCCCAACGTCATGACTTATTCATAAGAGGCATATGGCCGTTCCTTTTTTACTGGGATGCGAGGCGCGTCGCTTCCATGTGGCTACTGGCGGGGCAGAGAGGGGCATTTCGACGCGTGAGATGGGATTTTACCGCAATGTCATGTTGATGTAATTGATGTCATCCTTGGCTGGATATTATAAGCGAGGACATGGGGAGCTAAGCTTTGTCAGCATGGATAATCGAAAAATCGCATTTGCCGTCGTCCAGACATGTGAACATCGAAGCAGGGCAAAATTACTGCATTCTTGACGATCAATCAGACGTGTGGTCGCAATGCGATTCGGGTCTCGGTGGCTGCAGGTGAATTGTCGGATTTCAAAGGGCGGATGACCCCACCTAAAGATCCAGCCTGCGAGCGATGCGTTCGTGCTTTATATTCGGCATTCAAGAGGACCCTGATGGCGGTGCTAGCTGTGTTCATGAGCATGAGAGTTGCGCACGCGTCCAATCTGCGTAACTACCAAGGTATGCTTGAGTCACGTGGTCTCAAACCTGGTCAAAACTCGCGCAAAGAAGTATCGAAATCCGACCATTGCCGCCTGTCCAGCTTATAGGACATTAGTATGCAAATATTCAGCTAGGCTTGCATTCCAGTCCGAAATTCATTTACCAGTTCCTATCTAAAACTTCTATCGGAGTTTGTTGTAGCGTTTTGTGAGAGGTAGTGAGAACCACTCCTTGGCGGCGGCTCGGAGCTGGAGTTGACGAGCGGAGCAGCGACGTAACCATAGATCTCAAGCCTCTCCACTGCCCTCACTTGACGATACTGGAAATTCGGGGTAGATTTACCAACAGAGCGCCGGGGAGAGGAGCAAACTTTGCTCTCGATACTGGTCCGAGTGTCTGCTCTTCCACCAACTTTATCGTCGAACACATACACGAAATTCTACAAAAGTCATTTGTGGTTTTTCCTGATAGCGTCTTATACCAAAGGTACTCACCGGTGCTGCGTCTCGTACGATGATCAAGGCTGTGCTGGCTTTGATTTGCCGGCATGCAGCAATCACTCGCTTCGCATATGCAGGCGTCTTTCTACGGATGGAGCAGCTTGATATCAGCAGCTCAGCCTCGCACCCTCTCAGCACGTATTCCGATCTCTTCACTATCATATTGTGTCTCGCTCTGTTCTGTCCAAACTAACAGCTACTGACACACTGATGGATCCACTAAGTATCACCCTTGCCTGCGTCACGCTTATCGGCGTGGTTTCTAAAGTGTCGACTTCCCTAAGGACACTGAGCCGGGATTTTCGAGATGCCCCATCTGAACTCAAGGCAACAGACCTTGAACTAAGCTCTGTCCAAGCCGTACTGGTCAATCTCACCCAGCAAACGTCAGGACCAGGAGGCGTTGCTTTATTGTCAGACCTCGAGCAACACGTTATCAATATCATCAAGCACTGCTCAGTAGTCGTTGCAGATATCGAGAAATGTCTCCAAAAAAACATGCAATCACGAAGAGGAGTTGCAGGTTACTGGCTTCTCGGAGGTGGAAAAGATGAACTGGCCAGGCACCGATCAAGCCTCGAGGCACACAAGTCTGCACTCCAAATCACTCTACAGATGCTAGCTGTCAACTCCTTACGAAATATAGTGAGGAATACCGCGCCGATACCTCAGATTCAGGACGACATGAGACGTTTTTTCAAAAGAGTTGGAACAATTGCGTGCACGAATTCCTACCGATGAAGCTCAAAACGGGATCTCGAAGGCATTGAGCGCGACGCTCGACGATATGGGCCAGCCCAATTTGGTGCTGTGCGTGCTCATGGCGACAAGAATAACCAGCATGATGAAACCGACAGCGATGGTGGTTGGGACAGTGATACAGCCTGTATAAATGGACCAGCACCTCTTTCCCAAGTCTCCGCCAAATCAATGGCCCAAGCTAAAGTGCCCAAGCCTCAATCTCCACGCAGGACATTAAAAGACCCAGATCATGGCAAACGCAACCGTGCTATCGTCACATCAAGGAAGTCACCATCGCCGCAGTCGCCATCGTTGTTGCTCCTAGGAAGCGTGCAGCCCAAGAACTGCAACAACCAGCGACGTCTTACAAACAAGGAGATTCTTCAACATCTCTTAGAAGAGGGGATTCCTCAGGAGCCGATACGCTATACTGTACCGCCCAAAAGTCCCAAGCCCAAATCTCAACGTTTAATTCAAATCCGTCTGCGCCAAACAGCCATACCCGAGCCCTACCCCGACCCTTACCGCCCATTCGAATTCCCCGAAATTATGCGCTACGTCGCCAGTCAGCCATGGACACTCTACCTCGGCCGCAACGCGCAGAGAAAATACGAGCCAGACTTCATCGACCTCCAAACCCCAGGCGTGAGCGAGGTGCATTGTAAAATCTGGTTGGAAGACGGGAGTTGGTTTGTTGAAGATGTGCAGAGAGCTTCGTGCACGTGGCTGAATGGTACGTGGTTGACAAAAAAGGAGAACGAAGCTCATCCATTAAAACATGGGGATCATTTGGAGTTGGGGTACTATTCGCGTTGGAAAGGGAGCAGAGTGAAGATGCAGTTTTTGATGGGCTGGATGAATGGTGCGGATTTGGCATAGTTTCCATAGCTTCCGGAATGGGGGTCGTTCACGGCTTGTCCTGATAGCATTAATGCAGGAGATATGACAGACATCTGTTGAATGGTCATCATTGAATGCCAGAGCTATGTACTAATATACCGCAAGCATCTATCTACATAGTCCTTTGCCACGTTAGCTGAAAGTAAAGCCATCGCATTATTTGCACCAGAGCTCTATTATCCATCTAATCTTAAACATAGCCTTGACATCGTCACAAACATGTGATCCTATCATTTTAAGAAGTACATCAACTATGAACATGATCACAGTCACCTCAAGCATCTACGTTAACAGCCCAGCCCTGAGCGCTACGGTTGTCAGGTGGTATGTAGCACGTATAGTGATTATTGTTTCTTACTGCCGGTGCCAGCTGCGGCGATTTGGGAATAGAGCTTGCTTGCCCTGGATTCAGCCTTATGTTACTACGCTGCGTCCATGTCGACTTAAACGAATGGACAGAAAGACAAGTTTGGTGCTATAGGCACCTATATACAACATCCTCAACACTGAACACATCGCTCAAAAGCACGATTCAACAAAAATGCTCAATATGACAACTAGAAAAACGTACAACACAGTGGTATCCTAAAACGCGTGACTCGCAACCAAGAACAAAAACATATCAGTTCTCGCCCATATCCCTCAGCGGCACAGGGGCATACCCGGCCTCTTCCTTGTTCCTCTTGCGCGCCTCCCACGCATCTCTGACCCACTCGACCGCAGTGCCCAGCACGCCCACCTTCACCACATTCTCCTTTTCCAGATCGCGTTTGGATATGTCCGCACCGGGGTCCAAAGTGCTGACCTTCATCCAAGCCGGTCGCTGCCAGAATTTGAGGTGCAGAGATGACATCACGACACTCACGGATGAACACGCCATCGCTGCGCCGGCAGCCATGGGATGTAGCGATAGACCCCAGGGCAAGAAAAAGCCCATGGCGAAGGGCAGGCCGATGAAGTTATATCCGCATGCCCAGACGAGGTTGAGCTTGATGCGGAAGAAGATTGCTTTGCTGAGTAACAAGCTGGCTGGGATGGCGAGGAGGTCGGTGTTGGACATGAGGACGATGGATGCGGCTTCCATGGCGACGTCGGTGCCGGTGGATAGAGCGATGCCCACGTCGGCGGATGCGAGGGCAGGTGAGTCGTTGATTCCGTCGCCGACCATGCCGACGACTTGGCCGCGAGATTGGAGGTCTGTGACGATGGCTTTCTTGTCCGAGGGTGTGGCGGAGGCGTGGACGTCGGCGGCGTCGATGCCAACGGCGGCTGCGACGACGAGAGCCGAGGCAGAGGTGTCGCCAGTGACGATGGAGGATGTTATGCCTATACGACGGAGAGCAAGGACGGCGGCGCGGGCAGAAGGCTTGATAGTGTCGGACAAGCTGAGAGTACCAGTGTAGGTCTTGCCGATAGCTGTGTGTATAGTTGTAACACCTGCGGAGCGAGCATGGCCTCCTCGTGGATTGGCATTTCCAGCTGGCGTAAGGGGCTCTTCGATGAAGTCGGGGACATTGACGCCTTCGGCGGTAAGAAAGGCGACATTACCAATGAGAACTTTGTAGCGTGTACGTTCCTGAGAAAGAGCAGCTTCAACATTGGCTGTAACACCTTTGCCAATTACAGCCTCAAAGTCACCGACTGAGCCGTCCAGTATGCCATCAGGTCCGAGACGTAGATGCTCTTTCGCTGAACCGACAATGGCCTTTGCGATGGGATGTTCGGAGCCCATCTCAGCGAGACCGATCAGAGTCCACCAGAGATTCTTCTTGTCTGGGCTTGCCCACTCGCCTAGAACATCGGCCTTGCTCACACTCATTTTGCCGACGGTGAGAGTCCCGGTCTTGTCGAATACAACGTGGTTGACCTTGGTAGCAGTCTCAAGGGCAGCACCACCTTTGACAAGGATGCCTTGTTCGGCACCAACACCAGTACCGACCATGACGGCAGTGGGAGTCGCAAGACCCAAAGCGCAAGGACAGGCGAACACAATAACGGCAATGCATAGCTTCATACAAACCATGAGTTTACCACCACTCGCGTGGTCCATGAAGACCTTCGGGGGGTATGGCAGGACATGACTGAGGACCATCCAGGCGACAAAGGTTGCGAGGCCGAGAGTTATGATGACTGGGATGAAGTAGCCGGCGACAGTATCTGCCAGGCGTTGGATGGGTGCACGGCTAGTTTGCGCTTCCTGAACCAGACGAACAATCTGACTGAGCTGAGTATCACGACCCGCTCGAGTTACAACGAACTCTAGACGGCCAGCTCCATTGACAGTACCAGCCATAAGGAGTGCTCCCTTCTTCTTGAGAATCGGCATGGCTTCACCGGTGACCATACTCTCGTCGAGATAAGACTCGCCGCGGGTTACAGTGCCATCGGCAGGAATCTTGTCACCGGGGCGAAGGATAACGACGTCACCAACTTCGATGAGTTCAGTAGCAATGACCCGCTCTTCGGCAGCGTTGCCATCGACCGAGTTGCGGTCAGTCTTTTCGTCGAGGTCCCATCCTTCCGCAGCCTTGGCCGCAGCAATGGGGTCGGCGTAGATGGTGGCCATGGATGGAGCCAGTGACATCAGCCTGGAGAGCGCCTTTGAGGTTTGTCCCTTGGCTGAATTCTCAAGGTATCGTCCCAAGCTTATGAAGGTGAAGAGCATAGTACTGGTATCGAACAGAGTCGTGGGCTTGGTATGCTGCGAACTGAACAGCGATACCAACATCGACGCCACACTGAAAAAGAAGGCCGCGGAGGTTCCAAGAACGACCAGAACGTCCATGGTCGGAGAGCCATGACTGAGAGACTTGTACGCAGAAATGTAGAATCTTTTACCGATTCCAAATTGGACAGGGATGGTCAAGACGAGGCAAATGACGTCGCCCAAGTAGAGACCAGGAATAAGGCGAATTCCACCATAGTTGAGGAATGGCAGGAACATGGGAATGATCATGCTAGTGAGAAAGACGGGAACACCGAACCAAGCCGAAAAAATGACAGCGCGTCTCCATTCTTTAATTTCTTTGGTCTTTGCAAGTGATTCAAGTTGAGCGTTGTTGTCGTCGAGATCGGCGACAAGCGCATTGTATCCCGCGCCCTCTATTGCTTCGACGGTTGCCCGGAGGCCAATGATCTGAGGGTTTCGCTGGATAGTTGCTCTCGAGGTGCTGAAACTGACTGACGCAGAGGAAATGCCGGGATGCTTTTGAAGTAGCGCTGCCAGATCGTCTGCCGCATTGGCATTTGGAAGTCCGAAGATCTTGAGGTGAACGGGTCCGCTGGTGGTAGAGGCTTGCTGTATGCTGCCGTCTACAGAAGACAACACCTTGGCGTCGAAACCTCGATCTTCTATGATCTCCACGATCTGGTCCTCGGTGAGCTTTGCAGGGTCGTGAACAAGTACAGCGCGGTTCGCCAGCAAGCTGATGTTGAACTGATACACGCCCTCAACGTCCTTGAAGCCGCCCTCGATCGCCGAGGTGCAAGCGCCACAGGTCATGCCCTCCACAGCTACGGTAGTAGTGAGCGTCTTTTGCCTCTTACCGCCCCTACTCTTCTTGGGCGCTACTGTGGCGGCTACGGTATCCAGTACTTCGGCATCAAAGCCGGTGTCTTCGATTGTCTCGGCCAACGTCTCCGGTGTGATTAATGTGGTGTCGTGCTCAATCACGGCCCGTTCCGACAACAAAGATATACTGAACGACTTTATTCCTGCCACGTCCTTGAATGCGCCCTCTACCGCAGAAGTACATGCCCCGCATGTCATGCCGCCTACAGAGAGCGTGGTTGTCGCGATGTTGGTGGTAAGAACCTCATCCTCGTCATCCGAGTCGCTCAGGAAGTGGTCTTCCGTGGTCTGTGTGCTTGGTAGGTCCGTTGAAAGTACGTCGGCATCGAAACCCCTGTCCTCGATAATCTCCTTGATCTGCTCCGCTGATATCGTCTCTGGGTCGTGCTGTATGACCGCTCGCTCCATGACCAGGCTTATGGAGACGTTCCCTACGCCGTCTACACCCTGGAAGCCTGACTCGATAGCCGAAGTGCATGCGCCGCATGTCATTCCCTCGACCTTGAGTGTCGTCGTCGCCATGTGCGCCGTTGCGCCGTTCGCGGGGGGAGCCATGGGGCTGAAAGTGTGCGTTGCGATGCGCTCGTGTATGGTTTGTAATCGGAGGCGGGCGGCGCTTCAATGCCGGCGCAGCGCAAGCACGATTCGTGCGAGGCAATACAGTCGGCGAGAGACGTGATACGAGCGTTTACGGGTACATGCAGAAGTGCTGCGAGCGGGGGTTGGTGACGGTGGTGAAGGAAGGAGCAGCACTCCAGTGCGGATTATGGAAGACCTGCTTCCGCGAGACGCCAAATGGCGAAGATTAATACTTCCGACGATTAATACTCCGGGAGTATATTGGTCGAGGTGCAGCAGCCATACGCTACAGGAACGGCACTGGACTCAGCAGATCCCGGTTCGGCGGGTCCCCAGTGGGCTAGACGGCTGCCGTGAGATGCTATTAACGAAAGCTGATTGCGCCACAAAAGCGAAGTCCGCAGAGATCGAGGTCAGGTGAAGAAGGCAGGACACGGCGCAGGACAAGGGCAATTAATAATACAGGGAATTGAAATGCTGGCGGCAGGTGCCCATGTGGCCCACTTCACACGAAGATAAAGTGTTTCGGCTTGGCGAGTATGAAACGGGAAGCTCGAAGGGACGCTCGGATGATTCTCAGGTGCGACAGGCAGAGCCGCAGCACGAACTCCAGATTAGTATGGATATCCGGTAGCCATTCACCGGATGACAATGTCGGGGCCCATTCGACGAGGGTCTCTTTGCCCTGCATGTGCCATTGTTCGGTACGCCATGTCTAGAAGGGGACCACAACAATGGAGAGTGGCCTTTGTCAGATGCCAGCTGTGAAGCTGCGGCACGCTAATTGAGATGTCGGAAATAACACGCCAAATTCGGAGAAAAAGATTGGTCGACCCAAGACTGAAGTTTACTGCCATAGTCTCAGCTAGTACGGTGTGCAAGCGCGACTGTTACCGCTCGATCTTGCTTGCGTGTAGACGTCAGCTTTAGGGGGGTCGATTCGCTGCTGTGACGCTTCTGTCCATAGCCCTGGGGTGCGTTATAGTTGGGCTCGTATCAAACGTTTCGCGATATTTCGTAATCGCATGCAACGCCGGAGCATCGGAGAGACATTGAGAGCGAATAGAAATCCGGATAACCAAATAAAGAATACGGCGCATGGAACATGTCAACTCAGGCGAGCCTCGCCCCTGGCCGCGGGGTTGCGGGAGACCTAGTGGGGCAATCGCGACTTCCCTGCCAAGACTTCTATCGCGTTGTAGCTGCCTGCTCACCACTTGCAACCACAACATTTCGTAACAATTGAGCATCAACCACCGAACAAGCTCCATAGTCTCCCATATACTACCATATATCAACCATGGAGCAGACCAAGGCGCTCAATGCTCTCGAGCCGTTCCTCGCCCTCACAAAGTCCGCAACCTCGCCGCGAGCAGCTTCAGACCTGATCACACAAGCCACGAGCGCTCCTAATACATATGTCTTCGCCGAGCTACTGAGCACGCCGAATATTCAGAACCTCCGGAACTCGGAGGAGTATGCTTCGTACCTCACATTACTAGAGATCTTCGCCTGGGGAACATGGGAAGACTACAAGTGTAAGTCTGGGATGCTCGAACCCACGTCCTTGCAATCAGATCACTGACCTCGCGCAGCGCAGACAAATCTGCCCAAGCTCTCCGCACAACAGCACCAGAAGCTCCTGCTCCTCTCATTGCTACCGCTATCAACCTCACATAGTAGCTTGACCTACAAACACCTCCTCACAGCACTCGACCTCCCTACCACGCGCGCTCTCGAAGAGCTAATCATGACCGCCATCTACTCCGGCCTCATCACCGCCACTCTAGACCCTGCACACTCGCTCATTTCCGTCACATCAGTCGCACCGCTCCGCGATCTCGCTCCAGGCTCGCTACCCGCTCTCCAAACCACGCTGCAAGCATGGTCACAGCGCTGCGACTCTGCCCTCGCCGATCTCGAAGCACAAGTCGAAAAGGTCAAGAAGGAAGCTGTAGACAGGGAGAAGGTACGCCGGAAGAAGGACCGGGCGCTCGAGGCTGTCATGCAGGCGAGTGAGGACAAGTCGACGAGCAAGCGTGGTCTGGGAGGTTATGGAGGCGACGATGCTATGGAAATTGATGATGAGGGAGGCAGTGGTAGGACGACGCGTGGTAATAAGAGGGGCCCGCCAGGCAACTTCTTGGGCGGCATGGGCAGACGACTGGGATAGGACTCGTCGAGTGCTCCACGAGAGGACACTGAGGATGAAGGCGAACGCGAATCCTTTGCCGAACGCATCATGCGTAGTGTGGGCAGGACCCGTGATGGCGAGCTGGTAGCCGAAGAAGAGCTGTACACCGCGCTACCCGTCCGATCGCAGCCCAATCACCAAACGTGAGAAGGTTTGATATTCTGAAGCACGCACTTGAAGCTCGCCATGCAGAAGCCACAAATAGATGAACCCACAGACACAACAAGCCCATAATCGAACAAGAAAGGCTGCATATTTGCATCTATCTATGCCATCCCTCTCCAATGAACCGCACGCAATGCCCGTGCTAAAATAGAAAAGTCCTTATGCTCGCTAGAATGTGGACGAAGTACACAAAACAGCTAATCTATAAACCCAACGCCCGCAAACGGGGGTGCAGTCCAAAAAAACCCATTAATAACCAAAGAACAAGACAAAAATGCCCCAGCGAAATCTGGGTATCTCGCATGCGCCTCGCACCCCAAGAACGCCGTGTGGTATGCAAATGACAGGGCTCATAGCTCGACCATTAGGGAATCGAAGAACATGGCGACGACTTCTGCGTCTGCTGCGAGCGCTTGCTAAGCTGCAGCCGCGGGTTCAAAAGCCTGCGGTTGTTCTGCAGCGGTTTGTTGCGCGGCGAGCAGGACCGCGCGTGTCGCATCGATATTGAGTTCCCCGCGCTCCTGCGCCTCCTTGAGGTACTGTTCCCACTCGGGATCCATGACGACGTTGGCGCCCTGCTCGCGCAGAGCGGCCGCCTGGAGGAGTCTCGCATTGAGACTGAAGCCCACACTCGCATCGAGCTCCTCCTCGCTCTCGTCCGAGTCCTGCATCTCCGTGTCCTGGGCGTGCAGCTGCGGCGTGATTTCCACCTCGATGTCCGTCTTGACGTTGATATTCCTGCTCTGCGGCGACGCGCGCGACCGCGGTTGTCGGCGGTCGACCCATGCGCCGATTTCGCAGCCGGTTGTGTCGACGACCTTGACGCCCTCGTCGCGCTCGTAGCGTTCGCGCGCCCACAGCGTGCCTTCCCAGCGGCAGAAGCCCTGGATTTCAGACTCGGTCAGGCCCAGCGAATCAAAGGCCGCGAAGAGCTTGCGGTGGTGGGGGAAGCGGCCGAGGCGCTTGCGGTGGGGGGCGAAAGCATAGTTGAGCCCGGGGTATCTTGCTTCGATGGTGTCGAGCGAGCCGTAGAAGTTTGCGGTTTCGATGCGGACTTCGCCGACGAGGTTTTTGGAGAGGTGGGCGGAGAAGGATGGGGGGTCGGTGGGTGAGGGCGTGGGGAAGAGCGTGTTGTAGACGAGCACGGAGATGGGGTTTTTGCGGTGCATGGCTGCAGTATGGGGGTGTGCGCTCAAGCTGGCTTCGGAGGTGTGGTTGTGGTGTGCGCTCCTCGCTGATGTTTGTGAGGGAGTCTCTGAAGGGGTTTTGTTTGAGTCGCGGGCAGAAAACAATCAGATGCGCCTGGGGTCCCCCCTTCTTTTGGAATGTCCTGTTGGTTCTGGCTGCTGACTTCGGGCGTGACCGCTGTTTTGCCTCTTCAAGCTTTCGCCGCCTGTTTGACTAGTTCGTAAACGTCTCGTGAAGCAAGATAGTGCGCTTTTCGCTGGTCACACACAACAACTCTTTCAGTCAGACTTCAGGGAGACGTGGTCGCAGCGAAATGTCAGAAAAAGGGCTGCCTGTGCCGAAGAAGCGGGAGAGCTGCGCGTGCAGATCTGTCGGAAGCGGAGGATAGCCCGGCTCGGGGTGGGAAATTGCCTTGGAGGGATGGGGCTGTCGCGGCACGGTTTCGCGGGAAGAGCAGCACGCAAGGTAAGATGCGAGGAACAAGATGGAGGGAACAGGCAGCGACTGGACCCGGGCACCTTCGCCTTCTTGACCTGCCCTTCCTCCTGCACCTGCGTTCGCCCTCTTCACCGCCAAAAGGCATACTGCACTTTGGCTGACTAGCATTTCCTTAGTACAAAATGCATCCGAATCCCAAAAATGCCACACGTCCAGAACGAGCAGGGACCAGACCCTGACAGTCCTGCATGCACCAACACCTGAACCACCCTTCCCTTGGCCACTCACTCTGCCTCACTCTGCCTCGTTGCTCTGGCTACAATGCAACCTAGTTCGCAGCGCCTCTAGGATATACACAGTACTGCGTGAGTTGGCAAAAGCTACCCCTCTGCGTTGTTACTGTACCATGCAATCCCACCCAGTCGCCGACGCGGTCCCGGCGCGACGGGTCATGCATGGAATATGGAATCTGGCACGAGGCAATGAGTGGTCACCACGGGATGCACGCCAAGCCTAGCTGCAAAGCGCCTTTGCCGGCCGTGACCGCAAGTGAGGACTCTCTTTTGCATGGTCGAGGTCATGTCTGCGCTTCACGATTTGCCGTTTCCTTGCTTTTAAGACAGCGGCACATGGTGCTGGAAGGGCCGTCCCTGTTGATCGCGATCAGATCGGATCGTTGTTGTCGTTCCCGCCTTTGTTGGTGCAATGCCTGTGTCGGCGATTATGCTGCCTCTCGGCTTCATGCTTTGTGCAACGGTGAGCGTCGGGTCCGGCATGAGCTATGAGTAGCACCAACATCGGGTATTTACAGCCTCGAGTCACTCAAGGCCTGTAAACAGCGCGTGTCCAGTGCGCACTGCAGAGCCCTCTTTCACGAAAATACAGAATTCGCCAGCCTCAGTCCCTTGTTGAGATCGTACAACATGGATGTGTGACTCTCAGCCTTGACATTCTGGTCTGGATTGCAGCATCGTCAAGAAACCCTAACATGGGCCATCAAAATCGTGCGAAAAGCGTCTTCACAGAGCAACGTCATGTTCACATGCATCTACAATAGACTCCTGTCTGTCATCCTTCTAGCTCTGCATCTTCGGTCTAGAACCCTTCCAGGCGCTAGCGTTCAAACTCTCGTTGGACACTACCCAACTCACCATCACGCCTTCCAAACCTTCGGAACAAACTCCTCAAGGTCTTCCCACATCTCCTTTGGACACTCCAACGCCGCGAAATGCCCGCCCTTCCCCTGCTGTTTGAAGAAAACAAGTTCGCATTGCTCCTCCATTACGTGCTTAATCATCGGAGCCATTTCATACGGGAACCATGATGCGCCAGTAGGTTTTTTTACACCACCGAAGATTGACGGTGACTTGGTTAAGGCACGGTAAGGATAGAGGGAGGTCGGATAGCCGGATGTAAACCAGTAGAGCGAAATGTTGGTCAGAATATCGTCGAGGCCAGGGGTCGTTTTAGGGTCGGTCCAATCGAGGAACTTTTCGCCAATCCTTGACAGCCATGTTAGCCTGCGAGGGAGTGTTTCTACTATCAATAGAGCACCCACCATGCTAGGAGAGCAAGAGGACTTGAAGAGAGTGCGTGGCCGATCGTGCTAGGACGAGTGCCGTGCTCCTTAGCATATGCCATTCCGTCCTCTTCCCAGTGCTTTAACATTCCTAGACGCTCCTTCTCAAAGGCGGTGAGCTTGTCTTGATCAAGCGAATCATAGTTCATGAACATGTTCACTGGTGAATTGCATTAGGAAGAGTTGGCCAACAAACTGAGGTGGATTCACTTACAGTGTATACCAACGCATGCATCCTGTTCATTGGCCAAGCATTTGGCTACGAAGCTTCCGACATCTCCTCCCTGAGCAAGATACCTCTCGAAACCAAGGTTCATCATGAGCTTATGCATGATGATTGCACTGTCTTCAAGGGTCCAATCCTTATCTGTAGGAAGTCCGCAGCTCAGGGTGTATCCTGGCAGCGACGGGACAATGAGATGGTACGGCAGGTTCTTCTTCTCATACTGCTTCTTGACCAGCTCCAGCATTGGCAGGAACTCGATAAAGCTTCCGGGCCAGCCGTGCATTAAGATAATGGGGACGGCATCCTTATTTTCAGAAAACAAGGCAACAAAATGCACATCGACGCTGTCGATCTGCATCCTGAAATTGTCGAAGGAATTGATGTGTTTCTCCTGAGCGCGCCAGTCGTACTTGTTGAGCCAGTAGTCCTTTGCGTTGGACATCCATTCTTTGGTTACACCAAAATTCTCCTTGGTTTGGGTGTTTTCATACGTAGTAGGAGGAAGTTTCGAGAGCTGGAGCAGTTGGCGCCATTCTGAGAGATCTTGGTCGGAGACATTGAGTGTGAATGGCTTGGCTGAGCTAGGTGGTGAGTAAGACATGGTGTGAACTGCAAGTAGGGTGAAGAGAAGGTGGGATGATGAAGCAAGCTAACCTCGTACCCTTCTTATAGCCGATTATTAGAAGCATAAGAGTACTGGCGGCACGCTGCGGAGACCACACCTATCATGCAACGGAATGGAACACACAAGACACCCGAGAGCCGATGAGGTCAGTGTACTAGACGGGTATCTGCGCAATGTGGGGTAGCATGGGTCGTCGTGTGCGCTGTCAGGGCTCCCAGTCGCACTTGAAGTCATTCCCGACTCTCCATGGTGGCCAAGATTCGAGCAGTGGGACTGCAGCCAGCATGTCCAGTTGAACTTTGCTATACGGTCCATACGTCCCAAATGCCTGTACTACGCATGAGGGGTCAAGATATCGGCGTCACTCCGGTGCCGATTATATAAACCTATGGGTTGACGGACGAAAAGTTAGTTGTGGTCCAAGGATACATGTGCCGCACGTCAATGCTGCAAGTTTCAATGTCATAAAAAGGTGTTCACGGCTTACGTGTAAGTTTGACACAAGATGGTAGTACTTCACAGTTTCGGGGGATCTGGTGGCGTCATCGATGGTTGGTGGGGCTATGATCGGAATCAACCCCGCGTGATTTGACAGCTGCTAGTCTAGACTTTTCTCGCGACGACTCATTCATGTCAACTTTTTGACCATCTCTGTAAGAGTCTTGATATTCAGATTTACCTGCAGTCATGGCGCCGACACTGCTTGCTGCAATTGACCTGGTCAGCCAGTCCAACGCGTCGCAAGGCCTCGACGAACAAGCACTGTCTTTCGTTGGCAGTGTCTTTGTAAGAGTCACTGACGGAACAGTGGACCAAGCTCTTGCACACCTCCAGCAGTCTGTTGGTCGCTATTCGAACTACCTCGGCGTCGCCACGCTTACCTCGACCGACGATATCCTTTCGCTTCTCGACGCCGGTGCCGCCAAAGTTTTCGTAACGCGTCAGCAGTTGGACACGCTCAAGTCATTGAACATCGATCAGGATAGAATAGTACTATGCTTGCCAGGAAACAGCCGGTCAGAGGTAATCGATGCGATATCGGGCACCCAGGTCGACGTCTACTCGCACCAAGTGCATGACATCGACCTCGTCGAGGCATGGCTGAAGGAATATGGCCCAGACAGGCCCAATGTCTTCGTCTCGTTCTCCGAACCAAATCTCGAGAATTCATTGAAGCTAGCGAAGCTCTCAGCGATCCCGATTATTCCTGCCCAATCTCTCACGATCGACGAGAAGAAGGACTCTAGCTTGATCAGCGTCGCAAAGCTAGTCATGGCAAACGCGACGAGCGACCGGCCCGATGGACTCTATACGACACTCGTCACCGATGAAAGAGGCGTTGCGCTCGGACTGGTTTATAGCAGCGAGGAGAGCGTCGCAGAGAGCTTGCGGACTGGACGAGGTGTCTACCAGAGCCGGAAACGGGGTTTGTGGTACAAGGGCGAGAGCAGTGGCGACATACAAGAGTTGGTGTCCATGTCCTTTGACTGCGACAGTGACTGCTTGCAATTTGTTGTCAGGCAAAAGGGCAGAGGGTTCTGTCACCTGGCTACTCCGACATGCTTTGGAGACTACCGTGGACTATCGAAGCTGCAAAAAACACTACAAAGTCGAAAAGAATCCGCACCCCAAGGATCGTATACCGCGCGATTGTTCAACGATGCGCAACTTCTACGAGCGAAAATTCTGGAAGAGGCGACAGAACTCTGCGACGCGACTACCAAGGAGCACATTGCATTTGAGGCCGCAGATCTGTTCTATTTCGCTTTGACGAAGTGTGTAGCTGCCGGTGTGTCTCTTGAAGATGTCGAGCGTAACCTCGACGCCAAGAGCATCAAGGTGAAGCGAAGACAGGGTGACGCAAAACCCGCTTTCGCAGCACAGGCGGCAGCAGCAGTGAATGGTACATCGAACGCCGCTACCAACGGTGCTTCGAACGGGGTATCCGTAGAAACACTCAAGGAAGCTGCTTCAGTACCCAAGAGCAAAGATGATCCGGCGGGTACAAAGGATGTTCGCATTGCCATGAAGCGATATGTCACAGCACAAGAGACATCAGAGACCATTGCGGCAGCACTTCAAAGGCCGTCCCAGAAGTCCACGGAGAAGATTATTGGAATATGCCGGCCCATCATTGACGCCGTCAAGACACGTGGTGATGCAGCACTACTTGAATACACACACAAGTTTGAGAAGGCAACATCACTGACATCGCCTGTTCTGCGTGCGCCATTCCCACCTGAGCTGATGCAATTGGCACCAGAAACCGCCAAAGCTATCGATGTTTCTTTCGAGAACATCCGCAAATTCCACGCTGCGCAGAGGGAAGAGAAGCCTCTCGTGGTCGAGACAATGCCCGGCGTTGTCTGTTCGCGATTCGCTCGACCCATTGAGAGAGTCGGTCTCTACGTCCCTGGCGGTACCGCTGTTCTACCCTCCACTGCACTTATGCTTGGAGTACCAGCGATGGTTGCTGGCTGCAAGAAGATTGTCCTCGCAACACCACCTCGATCCAATGGAAAAGTAACACCCGAGGTGGTTTACGCTGCACACAAAGTCGGTGCTGAGATGATCGTGCTTGCGGGTGGTGCACAAGCCGTGGCCGCCATGGCTTATGGTACCGAGAGCGTGTCCAAGGTCGATAAGATCCTGGGACCTGGAAACCAATTTGTTACAGCAGCGAAGATGCATGTATCTAACGATACGAACGCTGGTGTGAGCATTGACATGCCGGCAGGACCCAGTGAATTGTTGGTCATTGCTGATGCATCTGCCAATCCCGCGTTCGTCGCGTCAGATCTGCTCAGTCAGGCCGAGCACGGCGTTGACTCTCAGGTCATTCTAATTGCGGTCGGACTGAACGAAGCTCAGCTAACAGCAATTGAGGATGAGCTTCACAAACAAGCGAACGCTCTTCCTCGTGTGGACATTGTGCGCGGCGCAATTGAACACTCACTCACGCTAGCTGCCAGCACGATTGAAGAAGCCCTGGAACTCAGCAACCAGTATGCACCAGAGCACTTGATCTTACAGGTTGCGAATGCAGATAAGGTAGTTGAGCTTGTGGAGAACGCAGGCAGTGTCTTCATTGGCGAATGGACACCAGAAAGTGTTGGCGACTACTCTGCTGGCGTCAATCACTCTCTTCGTAAGTCAAATGAGTTTCGCTCTCCAATGTGCAATGCTAACAACGCGATAGCCACCTACGGATATGCAAAGCAGTACTCAGGCGTCAATCTGGCTTCCTACGTCAAGCACATCACTAGCGCCCACCTCACAAAAGAGGGTCTGCAGAACGTGGGCCCGGCGGTTATGGAGCTCGCGCGCGTCGAGGAACTCGAAGCTCATCGCCGTGCGGTTAGCCTGCGACTTGGCGTAGCTTGATAGCAACGCATATTCTGGCGTTCATGGCTTGTAGTGTCCCCTGCCATTTCAATTGTAATAATGCAAATAGAGGAAAAGTATTCAAGGCCAGGTTCTGCATGTATTCAGCTATTGTTCACACCCTTCTAGAACTTTGAGAATTTCCGATACCGCCGCTATGCCGTCTGACATCAGACCGCCCCATCTCTATAGCTCCACATGTGTTTGGACGGCTTGGTGTTTTGAATCTTAGTGGCGTGCTTCGTTCATCTATTCGAGTCGTGCTAGTGGCGGCGTAGCCAGATTTTGCAGCGCACGGTCCATCCATGAATTATGCAAACCAGGTCTCTGGCCCGGAGACAGCGCCATGACAGCACGGCTTATGCCAACGTCAAACAAGCACGGGAACTAAGCATGGCAATCCCTCTTATCTCGGTGCCCTTGGCGCCTTAGTGCGTTCTTCACTCCAGGCGTTTTGTTTTGTGCCGCCTGTTCTGCCAGACGGATAAATTTGCGCGCCGTAATGATACCCAGGACGGCGTTTCAATGGCTCGTGAAACAACGTTCTCAGCCCAAGGATCAAAGACCCGCAGAGATAGTGGGTGGGATGGTGCGGAATGTATTCATATAAATGGTCTTCTTCGTCTGCTGAACAGATGTTTCTTTATCCCATCGGTCATTCTTTTCCGTCTTTTGTATACCTTCATTCGTTTTGGAAGCGTGCTTCCTTATCTTCATCCATACACACTCTCTTTAAGATAGAAGCTTTCTTCTATATTTGCTTTACACAACAAACTACAATTTCAATCGAACCATATAAACGAGTCAAGCAACGATGCATTTCTCCGGCCAATCCGTCTACCTTGGAGTGACGTTCCTGTCATCCTCCACTGCTGTCCTGGCAGCTGTTCAGCCATGGGGACAGTGTGGTGGCATGAACTTCAAGGGTGATACCGCCTGCGCTCCAGGATGGACTTGCAATAAGTTCAACGACTGGTACTCGCAGTGTATTGGAGGCAACATGAACCAGCCAGGACCAGTTGCTCCTCCTCCTGCTGTTCCTCAGCCTTCCAACGACTCTGCGCCTACTCTTTCCAGCGTTATCGTTGAGCCCACTCCCAACGCCACGATCCCAACTGGACGTCCCTCGACCATGATGACGCTAATCGCCACCGGATCTCCCATTGCTAAGCCTGTCGCTGTCAGCTCAAGCCCTGCCGCCGCTCCTATCAAAGCTTCTTCTTCCAAGCCCGCCGCCGCAAAGCCCACCAGCAACGGTGCCAATGGCGTCAAGTGCTCTCTCGATGCAGCCTTCAAGGCCCACGGCAAGAAGTACCTGGGCAACATCGCCGACAGCAACCTTCTCTCGAACACCGTGAACGCTCAAATCCTCAATGACAACTTTGGTCAACTCACCCCTGAGAACTCCATGAAGTGGGACGCCACTGAGGCCACCCAGGGCAAGTTCACTCTAGACAACGCCAACGTCCTTGTCGACTGGGCTACCAAGAACGGAAAGCTGATCCGTGGACACACTACTGTGTGGCACAGCCAGCTGCCTACCTGGGTTAGCTCTATCACCGACAAGACGAAGTTGGAGGAGGTTATGGTTGCCCACATCAAGAAGCTTATCGGCACATACGCTGGCAAGGTCTACGCATGGGACGTAGTCAACGAGATCTTCACCGTAATACTGCCCCTTTCGCTATTATAGATGACTGAGATGCTAACAACTTACAGGAAGAGGGTGGTTTCCGCTCGTCCGTCTTTTACAACGTTCTCGGTGAAAGTAAATCCAACCCCCACCAATAACCACTATCCTACGACAAGAAAACTGACTGTAACACCTAGACTTCGTCAAGATTGCATTCACCGCCGCCCGTGCCGCCGATCCCGCCGCAAAGCTCTACATCAATGACTACAACCTTGACTCCCCCGCGTACGCCAAAACCAAGGGCTTTGCCGCTAACGTCAAGAAGTGGGTCGCCGCCGGTGTCCCCATCGACGGCACAGGTTCCCAGTCCCATCTCGGCGGCAGCTGGCCCATCCAGGATGTGCCCGCCGCGCTGAAGATGATTTGCGCCGACGTCAAGGAGTGCGCAATGACCGAGCTCGACATCAAGGGCGCCAGCCCCACCGACTTCACGACTGCTGTCGGCGCCTGCCTGGACGAGAAGAAGTGCGTTGGTGTCACTATCTGGGGTGTCAGTGACAAGGACAGCTGGAGGAAGGGCGAGAACCCATTGTTGTTCGACCAGGGTTACAAGGCTAAGGAGGCGTACAACGCGCTTTGCACGCTCTTGGCTTAGACCGCAAAAATCAGGGGAGGAGGAATTTTGTTTTTTGTATATAATGGGTCTCGCGGTTGAGACCTGATTACTTTTTTTTTACTTCTTAGAGGCGACGAGGATGACTCGGTTCGCATTTACTTCAAAAGTGTAAACATAATACACTATTACTTGAGAGCACTATGCTCGAAGTGTTCATTTTACCGTCTGTCATATCGTCTGCTTAATAGAGCCATCTGCCAACTTGTATTTACACAGTGATGCACTGTCCTCTAGCAGCACGTGGGGGTGAGTCGTGTCGTTCTATAACGGCATGTCGAGTATGTACGTCAACGCGTAGTCGTACGACGGCGTGGACTCGTGAGTTTTTCCTGGCCACAACTGAAGTCTGTATTCATTGATAAGTGCTATGAAGCGATTGACAAGCATTGTGGTATATTTCCCGATGATATTGATCTTCTCAAGGTCCTAAGCCTGCAAGCTGACTTGCGCCGCTACTCCGGAAACTCATGAAGGGCTCGAAGTTGGTATCCTGATGCGCTTCACCGGCCGCGACCGGCGCTTCGTGATGGGTCGTTTGGAGGTTGTGGGCGCAGAGTTCACTTCAAATCCGACTCTGACGCATACATACGAAAGCCAAATGAATAGCAAGACCAAGTAGATAAACATCTTAACGAAGGACAAAATCCAAGCTCTTATCGCGTGAAAGAGCGCGATGATGAAGGTGATGAGCCTAATGAATGAAGTGCATACCGCGGAGACCTTACGACTTGTATTCCGATAATGCGAAGCTACAATCTGATCTAGCTATCAACATCGACCCTAGGGAAGAAGAATATTGGCAAGAAGTCCACCCGATATTCCCTCCTACCGTCAAAGTTCCTGAGCGTCACAGCGAAATTGCGGATTATTCATATATCCTGAGGGCTCCCTAGACCAATAGTCAGCATTCGAAGTACACATTTTGAATCTCCTGTGTAGAAGGCGCAAGCTTACAGAGAAAATCAGCGGTCGCGCAGAGATGGCGGCGCATGAACTCCATTTCTACACAAGAAATTGACATGGAGCGGAAGTTCGGTTCGATCCTGCCGTGTGAGCACAGATACGAACATTTGCAAGTGGGATACTTACAGGCGTCTTATACCACGGCAGGTAAGTCTGGCAGGAAGGTCTTCGATCTCACCGTGGCCTATCTGAATTTACGATTTACTTCTTGATTTGGGATGATTTGACGACCTTGAATGGCTCATGATTTTAATCGGTCTCCATGCGATCGTCATGTTGGAGAGCTAGATTGTCCATCATCGCCTGGGCATTGTCGACAGCATCATCCAAATCGAACTCCTCCTGGCCCTCTGTTCTCAGGATCTCAGCCAACTCATCCAAACAGATGCGAGTCTCAGCCAGGAGATAATCGACGGCTTCGCTCTGGCCCTCAGGATCCATCCGTCGGCTTAACATCCACAGCGCTTCTGCATCTGCACGGCATGCGTTCGCATCTTCCCCGTCCTTAAGTAGGGCACTCAATAGTACGAGCACCTTCATTCGATTGTGGCAGGATAAAGTAGGATCGTCAAGGAACTCACGAGCTTTCGCAATGCGCCTGTCGAGACCATTGCCATAGAGCGCTTTGGCTTCGCTAAAGGCGCCCATGAAGCGTGCATCGATGATGGTAGGTGTAGACATGGCTTGTCGGATGAATTCGGTATAGTTGATTGTGTCAAGAGTTGAGAGTGTGTAGTGGTGAGTCCGAAGTTGATGGTAGAGAGTTGCTCAATGATATCTTAAGAAGATCACGGGTGAGACAACATATGGTACCGAGACGCAAACGCGCAGACGAGCGAACACCCAGACGCACAGTAATCACTTCCATCCTTAGCTCCTAGTCTTCAAATTCGCTGCTATCTACAGAGCGGGCGCATGCCCACCTTTCCCAGGTTTGCATGCCACAACTGTCACAGAGTGGCTTCTGCTATCGGCCGATATGGTATGTCGACATCAGAAAAGCCACGCCGATATATCAGGACCAAGATTGCGGGCCCAACGCGAGGAGATCATGGCTGTGATTCCACCACTGTGGATGGTGGCTCCTAGATGGTCATCGATTCTACCGATGGGCTCGTACATATCAGACACTTTCGTCTTCACAGTTAGCACTGCCTCTTCCAAGACTCTAAGCAGAGTTGCGTTGTTGGACATATGCTATTCGCTCCCCAAAACTCAGCAATGATCTGTGAAACGTTGTACTCGGTCATCATGTCTCTCGACAGCAAGGCCGTCACATAGTTTTGCCAGGCTAAATGTCGCGTGGATACTTAGGTATACATCGGGCAGTTGTTGCGTAACATTGAGTTTGAAGAAGCAGCTGATCGGATGTCCTTGATACTCTAGGAATAGCTTCGCAGGTGACAGATTCCTTGTCGCATTTTGAGAATTGCAAAAGCTCCTTCCTAACCGGCAGTGAGTGCGTGAGTTCGCCGCGATTGTATTTAAGGCTTTCCGAAGGTCGTCAGCGCGTAACATAAGCCGTTTTGCGTCATAACATGACTGCAAGTCCGGCGTCTCAAATTGCTATGCTCTTATTATTCGGCACATACAATGATGTGGGGCCCCGCAAAGTTCCCCCGTCTACTGACAACAAATCACATCACGCACAAAAGATCCACAGCCTTGTTTAACATATTCATTGCCTAACATACAATAATCCTATATCCCATCAAAACACTTCTCAAATCCTTAAGACTTGTAGACGTGAATGACGTGAGGGTTGCAGTAAGCCAGCAGGCCGGTCCTGCCCCACTCACCACCGATACCAGACTCCTTGTGTCCACCAAAGATGGCCTGGGGAGTTGGCTTCTCAAATGAGTTGACAAAGACGGATCCGGCTTCAAGTCGTCGCGCGATCTTGGATGCCTTCTCGACGTCCTTGCCCCACACGCACGCACCAAGACCGGTGTTGGTGTCGTTGGCGCGGGCGATGACCTCCTCGAGGTCAGACCACGGCTGGGTGGGAACAATAGGGCCGAACGGCTCTTCTTGGATGATGCGGGAGTCGTTGGGCGGGTTGTCGATGATGGTGGGGGTAATAAAGTATCCCTTCGATGCGCCAACGTCCGGCTCGCCAGCGGCAAACTTGTAACCCTTGGCCTTGCTGTCGGCGAAGAAGCCCTTTACACGCTCGTATTGCATCTGGTTCTGCACAGGTCCCAAAAGGTTGTCACCGTCATCTGGGTTGCCCGTCTTAACCGATTCCTTCGTGAACCGAACCATCTCCTCCAAGAACTCCTTGTAGATGGACTCATGGATGTAAATGCGCTTAGTTGCAACACAAACTTGTCCACTGTTCTGGAAAGCTCCCATAACAACTTCGGGGGCAACCTTCTTGATGTCGACGTCTGGGAGGATGATTGAAGCGTCGTTGCCACCGAGCTCGAGCGTGACACGCTTAAGGGTCTTGGCGGACGTCTCCATGACCTTCTTTCCTGTGGCAATGCTACCAGTAAAAGAAATCTTTGCGATATCTGGGTGTGCGCACATGGATGCGCCGAGCTCATTGTTGCCGCCAACGGTCTGGAGGACACCAGGGGGGAGGATCTCCTGTGCAAGCTCGCAGAACTTGAGGAAGGTGTATGGTGTAAACGGCGAGGGCTTGACGATCATAGTGTTACCGGTCATGAGGGCGGGCGCGACCTTTCCGCAGCTGAGGATAAGGGGGAAGTTCCATGGGCAGATGGCTCCGCAAACACCGAGTGGGGAGTACTCTACAGGATGGAAATTAGCAAGTTACTCCATGATAAATAGGAATGATCTTACCAGTGTAGAGAGTCTTCTCGTCGTCCTCAATCTTCTCAGAGGGAACATCGAGGGTGAGGTGGTGGCCGATAAAACCAACTACGCCGCCGACCTCGCATGGCAGCAAACTTCCTGGGCTTGCCGGACTCCTTGCAGAGCAGAGAGACGAACTCATCGTGGTGGGCCTGGAAGCTCTCGGCGACCTTTCCGAGGAGCTCCTTACGCTTCTCAATGGGGGTGTCTCTCCATGCTGGGAAGGCCTTCTTTGCAGCTGCAACAGCGTCGTTCAAGTCTTGCTCACTAGCGATTGGGACGTCCCAAAGCTCCTGGCCGGTAGCAGGGTTGATTCCACGGTGGATCTTGTCAGAGCCACGCTGCTTGCCGTCTACAATGTTGTAGAACTTCTCGAAGTCGAGTGTGGAGACTTTTCCTGGAGACATGATTGTGGTGTGGTATGTGAAAGTTTTTGGTCGTGAATTATTTCTTCTCCAAGAGGGAGTCAGCCTCTTCTTAAGTGTCTGAGCTACATGTCGCCACGGAAAGCACAGCATCCCTCGGTAAGTGCTTTGTTGTGCGGCATGGTAGCACCTGCTTGGCTGATACCATCTACCCCACCTCAGTGCGAGAATCGCGGGGCTCGAAGTAGCACTTGGTTTTAGCTCGGCTACCCGTCTTGCGAACACTCTTCATAGGCTGCTTGACTACTAATCATGCTCGAAGAGGTCAAGGCCGATACGTAGTCCAGAACGTGCTTCCCCACTTGAACGACCACTTCCGCTGCGGCATGTCTATCGGCAGGGGTATGCTTTCAAATACTGGATTGTCTTTCTCGGCCATACTTATGGCAAATTTTGCGGTATTGTACCTAGGGACTTGTACCTTTTTGTTCGTGCTAGCGAGCAGGTTCACATTCTCAGTCCATGGACAATCGATGAATTGTACGGACGATTGTTTGCTCGCTACGCAACCTTTGATCCTGGGCAAACAGACTGACTCGTATCAGACCACTCGCTGGTGGCTCCGCTGCCAGCACAGTACAAGTGAAGAGATTGATACAGGGGGCCTCGCGATGCTACGGACGTATGACGGACGGGCACAGGCGGTGACAAAGTCGCCTTGTCTCATCGGTGGATGTGTTTCGCGAGATCGCTGCGGAGGCTGTCCTCTTCAGCATGTGCACCGATGAAGCGCAACCAAGCCTCCACTAGACATCTCCTGACCAAACCGCATCAGATCTATACCGAGTAATTTCCGGCAACTCGCGTGGCTTGGGCGATTCGGGGCGTACGCCTGGAATTGTAGGATACCTTTTCCAGAGAAGATTGTCGAATTCACAATAATTGCTTAGCTGATCCTGGCGATTCCAGACGGTGAGCCGTAGTCCCGCTACCCTTGCCCCACCAGAGGACCGGAGGACCCTTCCTCAACGTGTCTCTATGCGATCTTTATATCCACCCGAACCACAAAAGCACAAGGATTTTCCCTCTTCGGCATGTTGCATTAGTGGGTTGTCGTGCGATGAATGTCTGGCAGACGTAGTCGCCCGTCGCGGATATCTATGACTACTTGCCACCAACCCCTTGGCGAAGACTGAGTATCACAAATGGAACCTGGCGAGTGGTATCTGCCTGTTATGGTGCCCAGCGCCTCTTAACCCTCGCCAGGCAGATTAGCCAAATGGGAGATCTAACAATAGCCAGCGTTGCACCGAGACCCTTTGCCTGCTTCCAATTTACTTTCAATTGTTCCAGGCTACTCGAGGAAGCTCAATCGTACTTATGTATGTACCCAAGGCACGACTAACGGCACCTTGCCGTAAAGCGAACGACTATCCAGGAGCGATATGAGCATTGATGAAGGATACGAACGTCAGAAGAAACTATCCGAGTTCAGCAGCTCCCCTGCGTTGATTGCCAACCTTAATGATCCGTCACCTGTTTGGCAGACTCGGGTCGAGGCCACGAGCCAATCTATTATATACAACGCTGGCCGCCCACGATCCCGCACGCACGACGTGAAAGCTTGCAGCTACCTATTTTTGGCTCAATCATTTCTCCGCCGCGCTCGTCTACCCCAGGAAACGCAATGTTCTAGAGTCTGCTTTGATCTGAGCAGGCCCGTTGACGGTTATCGCCTGGCCCGTGTACATGCCCACGAGCAATATCGGCGGGCAGATCGAATATCCTTCGCATGGCGACCATGCCAGGTTCGCAGCGCTGTCCGACGGTCTGCACGAGGATGAGGCCTGTAAGTGGTAGCGAGTGGCTATTTTTCGCCATCTTTCGTGACTGCCTCACCAATAGGCTTGACTCCAGGCGCGGGCCGTAGTCTCCGCTCATATGTGTGAAGAGTCTGGAGAATGAAGAACTCTTGGTGGGTTTGCTATCTCGTGCTCTAGACCTCGTGCCCGGTAGAATACAGTGTGCATTTAAGACGTGCGGTGCTCGCTACCATTGTTTCTACAGCAGCAGACAATCTCTTACTATTTCCGATAGACGATCTTCGTCGTCTTTGTTGTAACTTGTATCATTCCACCAAGGTCAATTTCAATATCGCAGCTCTACAATGAAGTACACATTCGCCACTCTTGCCCTCGCGGCAGCATCACTAGCCAACCCAGTCCCAACCACAAGCTCCGATGCACCGTCCTCATTCAAGATCGTCAACGTTGTCTCGGGCGGCTCAGGCTGTCCTCAAGGTAGCATCGACGTCAACTGGACGGACAACAAGATCTTCCCTATCTGTAAGTCCCCACTCCTCACTCCCAGAAAGTCACCAACCCTCCCACTTCCACTTCCACAATCCTCCCCTCTCCAGCCGCTCTCTAACAATGTATCCAGACTTCAGCCCCGCCTTCACCGCCCGCGTCGGCTCCCGCGCCGACGCCACCGACTCGCGCAAAAACTGCCAACTCAACCTCAAACTCTCCTACGACTCCGGGTTCTCCTTCTCCGTGTACAGCGCCGACTACACGGGCTGGGCGGATCTCGACAGCGGCGTGACAGGCACCGTCAAGGCGTCGTACTACTTCTCCGGCGAGACGGAGCAGGGCAGCGCGGCGCTGTCCATCCCCGGCCCCTTCCACGGCAAGTACTTCAAGCAGGATAACGTGGATCTGGCGGTTTGGAGCCCCTGTGGCGCGGGCGAGGCGCTGTTGAATGTTAATAGCGAGGTTAGTCTTAGTCCGTTTGCGACGAGTGCAAGTGGGGTGCTGGCGAGTACGAGGGAGGGGGGCAGGTTGGTGAATAATTTGTATTTTGCTTGGAGGAAGTGTTAGACAAATGGGGAGGAGGGAGTAGATGTGTTTGTAGAGAAAAGAAAAATGTACTTTCAGATTTGAGTATTGGACACGATTTGTCTGTGATGGGGAAATTCACGGCGGTTGGAATTTTGACGATTTTGAAGGTTCTTGGCTGGCTAGCTGTGTAGTGAAGCGTTTTTTGGGGGGGCTAGAATTGATTCTGGAGATGATTGTGTCCAATGGCCTTCTTCTTTCGCTCACTTGCTAATTCTGTTAATATTGCAATAAGCGTTGGTATTCTTGCTACGCACGTTCCGTCTTCGTATCCGAAAATAACATGGTAATATATATTTCATCTATCTCCTCATACATCCTTCTACATGCTAAGCCAGGATCCGAGAATGCCCCCCTGCAAAACATGCAAGCGCTGCCAGAAATGCTCAATGCTCCGCATTACGCTCGGCCTCACTGATAGTCACACTCTCCACCACCTGCTCATCGCTTTGTGGACTTTCCGCTTCCTCGCCAGCCTCAAAACTCCCACTTTCAATCAGCTGCTCATCACTCGTCGGACTTTCCGCCTCCGCCTCTTCCCCATCCACACTCTCCAGCGCCTGTTCATCGCTCCTCGGACTCTCCACCTCCTCATCCGCATAACCACTCTCCTCTACACTCCCACCCTCCTCCCTCTCCAGATACGGCGGCGGCGCCAACTCCTCTCCCTCCCCATCCTCCCTGACCCACACCTTCCCCAACTCCTCCTCAATCTCCCTCTTCCTGCTCTCCCACTCCTCAACCTTCGCCAGCCGTTCGCGCAATTCCGCCAACTCTTTCTCGACGCTGGATTTCTCGCTCTCGGTACCGATGCGCTGGAACTCCCAGTCGTCCGAGGAATCGCCCATGCCGAGCGTGAGCGTGAATGTGTGGTAGCGCTTGAGCGATGCGCGGGTGGATATAGTTATGAGAGCTGTTGATGCGTTAGCATTGTATTCCAGACAGGGAAATGGGGACGGGGAAATGTACTTATGCCCTTTGCTTTACACCGCTCGTACAACAAGCCCTCGACATCGGAACTCACAGCGGACGTTCCTTCATCAATGAACGCGTATTTCGGCTCGTGGTAGAGTAAGCGCGCGATTCCAACGCGCTGCTTCTCGCCGCCGCTGAAGACGTCTTTCCACACCTTCTTCGTGTCCCAGCCGCCCTCACGGTCGGGAATGTATCCGAGTTTCGCCTCTTCGAGGATGGCTTGGAGTTCAGAGTCGCGGCGGCCCGAGTCTTTCATGTCAACGGCGGTGTGTGGGTAGATGATTTGGTCGCGTAGGGTGCCGGTAGACAGATATGGACGCTGTGGCAGGAACATTATTCCGTCAACGCCGTTGGTGCGTGGGCGGGAGACGAGGCCGCGGTAGGTGGGCCAGAGGCCGGCGACAATACGGGCGACGGCGCTTTTGCCGACGCCATTGGGGCCGGTGATGAGCAGGTGTTCGCCCGAATGGACGATGAAGGAGAGAGATTCGACGAGTTCGTCGCCGCCCATGGGGTATAGCGCTGGTGCGACGACGGGGACGTGTTCGAGACGGAGGCCATCGAAGCCTTTGTGGACTGTGCCTTGGACGTCTGAGAGGGAGAAGAGTTCTGGTCGGGTACCTGGTGGTGGGTAGTATGCGTCTGCGTGGACGCGGTGAAGTGTGCTGATGAGTGTGTAGACACGGGATGTGTAGCCGGCCAGTTCAGACAAGTCTTTGATGCTGTACATCATACGACCACCTGCGTCGGCGAGAGACAGCATGAGGCGCTTGTTTGTGATGAAGTCCTTCATGCGATTGCGCTCGCGGCCAGACTTTTCACCGCCTGGAATTTCTGGGACGCTACCTAGACCACCCCATGCTGGGAGGAATACGGGAAGAGAGGTGATGAGATAGCCAAATGCAGACCAGGAGTACTTCAGAACAAAGTCTTCCAGCATGTTGTAGCGGATCTTGAGACTGTAGATGCCTTCCATCCAGTGCTTGAGGTCCTTGAAGCCGCGCTCAAGGAAGTGTTTCTCCATCTGGTCACCGCCATAGAAAGCGACCTCTTCGGCGTTGGCGATGAGTCGAGCGTGCAGAGCACGAAACTCTCCTTCTCTTCGACCTTCCACGGCCTTGAGCTTGCCAAATGGCGGTGATAGCCTGCGCAATATCGTCGCAGTCAAGAAGTAGTTGCTCAGCAATCCAGTCAGAGCCAGCGGTCCCAGCGACTTGAACAACTGGTAGTTGAACACACAGAGATCCACAAACGGCTTCCCCAGCGACGAATACAGCGACGCAGCCGACGCGCAAAACAGCGTCAGGTCCTGGGTAATATACTGATCCGCGCCCAGCCCAACTCCTCCATCCAGATTATGCAGCTTATAATAGTTCAAGTGGTCGTTCAGATACAAGTCGTGAATGTACCTCGTCAGCCGCGTGCGGAACGCAATGGACACCTTACTCTGCAAGAACTTGATCATGGCATTCGTGTACGACGAGAAAGTGCCGACACCCAGCCACTTTACAATTCCCCAGAGAAACGCTTTGCCATTGCCCGCGACCAAGTCTCGCACAATCTCGCCATCGAGACGCGCAACGACGAGCGAGAGGTACGTCCGCAGCATCAAGAAGACGCTGTGGCTGACCAGCAGGCCCGTCTCCTTGCTGTTCCACCGCGGAATCATGATGTTCAGCAGACTCAGGAACTGGTGCAGGAAGGCGAGGTTCAGGCCCGGCTTTGTCTGGGGCGGCGGCGCGGTCGGATTGCTCGTGTCCTGCATGCGCGCCGCGCGGGGCGGCTGGAGGAAAAGGCGGCGATGCGCATCGAAGGTGGTGGGCTTGGTCGGATTGATGACGACTTTGGACGTCGAGTCGCGGTACGGCACGTATATCGTCCGCGAGCCATCTTTGTTCTTGAGGCCCGAGTTTCTTCGCAGTAGGCGTCGGCCGGTTTCTTTTTCTTTCCGCCGGTCCTTGTACAGCTTCCTGCTGCCATAGCCGGCGCCGATTATGGTGAAGAGCAGCGTGATGGTCGACACGACCTTTGTGAGCTTGGATGCGCCGCGCACGCGCGTCTTGAGCAGTGTGGCATAGTGGTCGTAGAGGGCGAGCAGCGGATCATGAGGCTGTTTGAGGGTGGATTGAGCGGCCATTGCAGGCCATGGGGTCTCCTGTCGGAGAGATGATCATGTTCTTGCGGCGGAACTGGCGCTGCAAGTGTGAGTGTGAGTGAGTGTTGGAGCTGCGAGCATGTGAGGGCCATGATGCCTGCCTGTGAGCCGAGGCATGTGAATGTGCCACGTGCATCCGGGGAACGTCTGGGGTTCAGGCAAGCTTCGACGCGTCGCGCTCCACACAATTGCATCTCCATGATTCGGTACGGGTCGTCATAATCTATGCATTGCTGAATGGTCTAGATCTAATCATAATGCATCGCTAATCGCAGCAGAAAACCACATTCCATCGTCCACCTCACACAGCCTGCGCGCCCTCAATTTCCTGCACCGTCTTGAATAGCTCACTCTTCAACCACGCGCCCAGAACATCATACAAAAACTCGCCCTGCTCGCTGCCTCCATCGCCCCTCCAGTTCGCCAGCGCCTCGACCAGCTGTCCGCAGTTCTTCAGCTCCCGCAGCACCACCTGCCGCCTGAGCCTCCGCTGTTCCGCCTCGTCGAACTGATACACGCCAAACTGCAGCGGCTGCAGCGCAATGTTGAAACCCATCTCGGTCTCAGACGCGGGCGTGGACAAGGGAGACGAGAAGTTGGAGGAAGTGGGAGAAATTGGGCCGCTGCCGAGCGAAGACGCCGTCACGTTGACGCCGGCTGCGATCTGGTACCAGGTGAGGAGCTTGGACGTGATGCTCGAGTACAGCATGGCGAGGTGAGGGTCCGATGAGCATGGGCAGCTGAGTAGGGTCATGACGGAAGAGACTGCGAGTCTCGTGATGGAAAGAACATTGTCGAGGCTCTTGCACTCCATGCTCGGGAATGCTTGGGAGGAGGCGTCAGTGCCAATAATCCGCAGACTCTCGAGCGTCGAGTACGCAAGCGTGTAGCAGCAGTGCGAAGTTGGCATCGAGACGCTAACGCGGCGCATAGAGCTGTAGTTGTTGTTCATGATCGTCTTTGGGCTCTGCGGTGTTGACATGGGAGCCGTGTTGAAGAGATATGGGTCGAGATTCGCACCCTGAAACGTATAGCTCGTGGGGTCGATATTGTCACCACCAACAAAGTCCCTCAGAGCCTCAATGTCTGGCAGATCGAGCTGCACCGACTGTCGCTTTGCAAACGGATCGCGGAAGGTAAGCTCCGGCTCGATCGACTGCATGGGTTCCGGCTCGAGCTGGGTCGTGGGCAGCAGGATATCGTCCATGAAGGTGAGGTCTGCGTCCATGTAGAACGGCTCTGGAGTCATCTCGAAATCAAAGTCTAGCTCTGGCGTGCCAGGCAGACTAGGTGTAGACGACCAGGTTGAGGACCAGCTCGATGCCGTCTCGGACAGGTCTGGAAGAGGCTGGGGGACGGGCTCAGGCTGCACCCTGAACTTGCCAAACTCGCTGCCATCTGGCGAAGGGCGCTGCTTCGAGGCCTTGATGAACGGTGTGCCATCTGGGTTCCTCTTCCTCGTCCGTCCAGGCTTGCCGTGCTTCCTCGACACCCCGTAGATGCATTGCGAGCCGTTGGCCGAGCATCGAGCGCAGATGGGGTGTTCCTTGTTGCACTTGACTTTCGAGGCAGCACAGGCATCGCAGGACGCTCGAAGCTTGGGTCTCCGCTCCTTGTCTGCCGACTTTGGCGCTGAAGTGGGAGATTTGATTGAAGGCGCCGATGTCGCTGGTGTGGATCTGCTGCTGTCGAGCACAATCGACGCCTGCCACTGTGCGGTCTGTGAAGAGAAAGACATTGTGACTGTGTTGGAGATTGTCGTTTTGTCGTTGATGTCTAGCAGAGTATGTACTTTGCTGTCGTTTGCACTCGTCTTGTGACTTGATTGACGGCACAGCTACACGCGCGCGTACCTCTAATATATACCATTGCCTACGCAGTCCAACGGGAATTATCGTCCATGGTTTGATGGACCTATGTGGAGTCAACACCAGGTCCAGTAGCCTGCATCACCACCACGTTTAGCGGCATACCTGCACGTCTCAGCCATGAAGCCGTCAAGCCATTGTTTACTCCCCACTACACCATCATGATCCCCGAACCAGCCGTGCTGTCTACGCAGCGAATGATAGGACTATCCTCGCCAGTAGCACGCCTGCCACCTTCTAGTGCTCGTCTAGCACGAGATCAACACCTTCCTTAATCCCCGCAAGCACGTTGACGGTGTCGTAATGCGGAAGGCAGTCTGTGCGCTGCATTTGCATAATGCAATTGCTGGGAATAAAACGTCCATGCTCGGTGGCCTTGAACTGTGCAAAGATGTATGAGCTGCCCCAGGCCAATGGGAGATGGTCCTCATGGCCTGCCTCTATTGGCTGCCTCGGACCACATCGCAGACCCCAGTCCAGTAGGCGAGGTAGGTATGACGATATCTACAAGACGGGTGCGATGGCGTCGGTATCAAGCGTCACCGGTATGCAGGTGCAGAATGTTGATTGAATCATTCATTCGCGAAAACGATGACTGTGTACTTTGAGCCTCCTCCTATCCCACTACACACAAACTCCATCTACCTACCAGCCACATATCTCTCACAATCATCTCCAAACCCCATCTTCTCAGCTACCAAACAAAACATCTCCGCCCAAGTCACGAGAAACAATCATCATCACGGCCGCTCCATCCATCCCTAGCCCCGGTAATCACAAGCGCACTAGCGCCATATCCAATCTTAGTCCCCGTCCTTACTCCCCGACAGCCACCACAATCATCACCGACCTATCCTTCAACCAGGCAAAGATCAGCCTCATACCTGAAACACTGAAACTCGCGAATGCCTGTACGACACGTGCTGATCCCAGCCTCTCAACCCGGACACAAGACGTAAACGACAGCTAGCTCAAGGTACCTGACGCTGGGAATAGCTGACTCTTGGTTGAGGCCGCCATCGGCGCCTGCCTGTGTTACTATTGGATGGCTCGTTTGGCGGAGAAAGGCTACGGATCCCGAATGTACGATTTGATCGTTGACGGAGTGGGGACTAAAGGTTGGCCTCAGGCAAGAGGCCGGGTGTGAATAGTCCAACACGCTGCGAATGATTCATTTGCTGTTGCGTGTTTGAATCGCTAGCTGGCTTGTCAGACTGTTTTGGATATCTGCGTCCCGGGTGTATGCAGCTGGGTGTTTTCGTTGCGATCACGGGATTGGGGTTGAGATAAGGTGATGTGGGTTGAGGGACGTTGTTGTTGGTGTCTCACTTCGATCGTCTTTTCTCCGATGTTAGCGGAAGGATGGCGGGAGGTGTCGAGCACGAGAATTTCCAGTCGCGTATCTCTGTCTCATCCGCAAGAGTCCAGCTTTCATTCATGTAAACAGATAAAGTAAATAAGAAGAACCTCATCCTCAAACGCTAAAACATGTATCCAAACCACTGCCCACCCCAAGCACCTCATTGTCACTATACCACCACCATCACCATAAATTGCCACTTTCAGCCTTCCCCACATTCTCGCCCTTACACATATTATTAATAGATGTATCAACTACTGCAGCCACAATCCATCCTCTCTCCCATCCCTACCACGCCTGCACGTCAAGGGACCCTTCTGCTGACCCCGATGTCGCGTACTCAAGGCGTAGATGGGACCAGGGTTTAGCGATGGTGTGAGAGGGTCTTGGAACAGGGCGACACCCGACTGCAGGATGCGTCGGTGATGCAGGTCGGTGGCGGGCCTGACTGGGGGTTGGAAGACGTTGTTTGGTTGAGATGTGCACAACGTACTCTACTTCGAGGTATGATGGGGTGGCAAGTTTGGGAGTAAGAGATGAACGCGCATTGAACTTTGGAATTCCAAGCGAATTGAATCGCCTATGCACAACCACCCGATTTCTAGTCCAAAATAACTATCAAACATGCACCTAATTTAACAGCCGACCCTGTACTTGAACTACTCGTCGTCGCTCTCATCATCCTCCTCTTCTAGCTCGTCCTCACTAATCGCATCAAGCTCCTGATCCTCTTCCTCCTCGCCAGAATCGTCTTCGAACTGCTCGACACCATCAGTTGCATCCTCCTTCTCAGCCTCTTTCCTCTTCTTGTCGTCGGTCTTCCTCGCATCCTCCAACATCTTGTTCTTTTGATCTCTCGACTTTCTTTGTCCGGCTACATAAGCACCGAGCGGTGTCTTCTCCCACTCGACATCCTTGAGGAAGCCCTCGACGCCAGCTCGGTTGTTGGGCGCAAAGTCAATCTTCGCGCGCTTCTCCTCGATCCATTTCGAGTTGGCTTCGAGTTTCTGGACAAGCAGCACGATGAGCGAGTTGATCTTAGAGTTGCGGTTGCCGCCGGTCTTTTTCGTCATAGCTTTGACCCAGCGCTTGAGCATTACAATGACGGGTAGAGCGAGTTCTGGGAAGGCGATGTTCTTGGTCCAGAGGATGAAGAACTCGGACAATAGCTCGGCTACTTGCTCCCCGACACCATCTTGATAGACGCGAGTCCGCAGATATGCTTTTGTAGCCCTGATGGCGATGCTGAAGTCCATCGTCTTTAGTGTGCTGGGCTTGGGCTGCTTCTTCATCTCAGCTGAGTTCAAGACCTCGACGAGCGCTGGCGCAAGCGGGATGTAAGTTGACGTTGCTGATGAGATTCGGAGTAGGGAGCGAACAAGCTGGAAGCGGAGAGGGAAGTATTGCGCAGTCGGGATGAGGCGCATCGCACCCAAGGTGAGCTGGACAATGGGATAGATGAGCGGTCGTAATGGCGAAGGCTTGCCGGCCTCAGCCTCGCGAAGTGACTCGCAATGTGCTGCAACAACTCGCGACCAGAAATCTAGAGAGTGGATGTACTGCCAGTTGTATACCGTCTTGTACGAGTCCTTCGTCTTGTTTGTGATACTAGTTCGGAGGTGAATCGCTAATTGGCGAATAAAACCGAAGCCTGTCGTGTATCCTACAGTAGGATCGATACCCCAAAGTTCTGATGCGGTGTTCTTCATCAGATTTATTCCTTGGATGTTGTGAACCGTCGTGTTCCTTGCGCCCTTGACAAGTCCTTGGTAGGCTTGCTTTAGAACAGCTTCACGAATGCTTGGATCGGAGATGACTAGGAGTCTTCGCATAACAAGGAAGGCTGACAACCTCGTCATCTCGTTGTTGGCAGAATCTGACCATACAGACGACACAACCTTTGTGAGCTCTCGGACGATCTTCTTGAACGAGAGGATGTAGGGCAGCAGGCCGAGTAATGACTCGAGCGTCATGCGGAGAGTAGAGGCATCGGAGAGGTTCTCGAGAAGATGTTGTATCGAAACAGTGTGCGACTTGAGAAGGGGAGTAAGAGTGCTGAACTTCTTCGCATCGGTGGGTACGCGTCTGTAGTTGTCAGTGCATGCTCTGCTACGTGATTGCGAATCACTTACAGCTTTCCGCCTGCGGTCTCCTTGACAGGCAGGTGATGTTGCAGCACCTTTGGTACAAGCTGTAGAGCAGTCACGAGGACCTCATGGTACACTGTAAGAGGTAAGCATTGTCGTCAGGACTGACAGCTGAGAGTCGCATACCATCTGGGTCGGATATTGTGTATTTGTAGTTCTTGCCCTCGTCGTCGTTCAGATGGGCAGCGGTTCGGAAGGCTAGAACCACCTCCTTCATGGCACGCAGTGAAAAGTTGGTCTCCATGGAAGATTTCCACTTCTTTATGATCTTCTTCGTGACCTCGTTGCCTGTTGTCGCTTCTTCATCATCCTCGTCGCTGTCCGCCTCTACAGCCTTCTTCTTCTTTTTCCTCGGCGTTGCCTCGTCTTCACTGGCGCTGAGCGCATCGATCTCGGCCAAGTCTGCGTCTTCGGCAAAGTCAAGGAGCTCTGCATCGTTGTCCTTGAGGTACTTGTAGAACTCGGGGTCCTTCTTTTGCAGATCTGCGAGCTGTCCCTTATGCGCCTCTGCGTCGTCACCCGAGTCACTGTCCGAAGCAGATTCTTCGGCACCTGCAGTCGCCTCGGGCATCTCGGCATCTGAATCTGCGGCGCCTCCGTTCTCGATCGGTGTGCGTTTGCGCTTTCCCGTCTTTGGTTTTGTCGAGGACTTTTTCATCTCTGGCACCTGGAACCCGCCCTCGAAGAACTGGTCCATGGACATCTCGCCGAAGGAAGCGTCCTCCTTCTCTGCTCTCGAGCTGGGCTTCTTGCTTTTCGCATCTTCGAGGTCGTCCGCTTTCGCGTTGTCTCTGGCCTTGCGCTCCTTCTTCTTCACATCCATCTGCTTCTTCTGCTTGATTTTCGCGACATCTTTCCGGCGCTTGATGACATCGTGCAGTTTGTTCTTCTCGAACTTCTTGGTCGCCTTGGAGACCGGCATCTTGAGGGTGTCGGTCGGTGGTTTGACGTGGGTTGGGCGTGGTACTCGAGGCGCAGAGTTGCAGCCAAAAATTTGGATCCACTTTCGAAAAAGTTACAGATGCCAAGATTTGCAGGGTCCTAGCTCCTTCCCCACATGCCCGGCGCTAGCGTCATGGGCACCACCAAAGCAAGCAAGCTTCACCGAGGCTGGTAGACATCAACACCCCAGATCAATCCGCGTACAGCTGATAGCCATGCACAACAACCGGCAGCTGGCGTATGCACCGACGCCCTACATACCGCGGTCTGCACTATCGGCGACTATCAACCTCGACGAGGTACATGACGCCGCAGTACACCTTCTACTACCACGCATGCGCTGACACTCCGTATAGGAGGTCAAGCTATCGACCACAAATGCGGAGCGAGACTTGTACGACTCTCTGGCCGAGATATACAGCATCATCATCACGCTTGATGCGCTAGAGAAGGCATATTTGAAGGACTCCATCACCGAAGTTGACTACACCGGAACATGCAGCCGTCTGTTGAAGCAGTACAAGTCAAACTTGGCCAACGAGACAGTCGCGCGATCATTTGGGGATCTGGACTCCTTCACGCGGGAGTGGCAGGTACGTTATGTCGGATCTGGTTCGTCGTGCGGTGCTGATGAGCCTCCAGATGGAATGCCCACGAGCTGTCGAACGCCTGCGCATTGGCATTCCAGCCACCGTTGAACAAGGGCCTTCTCACAATACTACACAGCAAGGCGACTTCGCTGACGCGACGCTCGTAGTCAATGCGACCGAGACCTTCATTACGCTGCTCGATGCTATCAAGATCGGTCTCGTCGAGAAGGATACACTACACCCTCTGCTAGTTGAGATTATACAGGCAGTGAACAAGGTCACTGACAAGGAATTCGAGAGCAAGGGCAAGATTGTGCAGTGGCTTATCTCCTTGAACCAAATGAGGGCATCCGAGAAGCTGGACGACGAACAGGCCCGCGAGTTTGAGTTCGACATGCAGCAAGCATATCATGGCTTCAAGTCCACATTGAAAAAGGATTGAAGAAAGGCTCAGCAGTGCTGCTCATGTTGTCGAGCGCGCCACTTTACAGCTCGGAACTGCCCCGCGATGCCCAAAGAGCACGGACCATGTTGGACCCGAGCAGACTTTCTGTGAGTACCTCCAGCGTCAGAACCCCGGTCGCGATATTTCCGATATCTTTCAGCATGTTACTGGATGGTACAGACGCAATAGGTTCCGATTGAGACGACGAACTAACAATGTCGACCAGTACTCGACCTACCGCAACTATACACGAAGCCGTCCGCCGAAACCCTTCTCCAAACACTTTCGCAACTCACTTCTGCTCCTCCCTCATGGGACCGTTCGCATACCAAATCCGGAAGTTTATCTGCGCATGATGCGTCTCGAGATTGCGGTGTCGAGCCGTCGCCCCAGATCAATCCCGAAGGTGTCACTCGATACCTCACCAGCATAGTGAGCAGCGCCCTACAATGGATCGACGACGACGATACCAAGGAAAAGATATGGGATGAGGCTAGCTCGAGGCTTAGCGAAAGATCTGGTCGCACGGCAATGGGTGCCATATCTCGCAAGTTTCGGATACCAACATTGACCAGCTCTTTTGAGCTCGACATCCATGAGCCTGCGCTTACCGGCGACGATCTCGGCCTGAAGACATGGGCAGCTTCTTACATGCTCGCGAAGCGCCTTCATACATTCGGCCTACTACCAGTAAGCTCTGAACGGAAATTGCGAGTGCTCGAGCTAGGTTCTGGGACGGGTCTGGTCGGACTCGCAATGGCAGGCCTAGGAGCAGATGTAGTCCTCACAGACTTACCAAACATACACTCGAACCTGGCCCGAAACGCTATGGACAATTCGGCTGTCATTACGCAAAATGGCGGTTCGGCTCGCACTGGTATTCTCGACTGGACCGAACCAACCCTTTGCCAACTCACACCACCTGCTGTACACCAAGGCCAACATGAAACCATCACTGACAAGTTTCCTTTGATACTTGCTGCAGATTCACTGTATTCACCAGACCATCCACATATGCTAGTCGACAGCATTGAGGTGTGGTTGTCAAGTGACAAGCATGCAAAGGTTGTTGTTGAGTTTCCTTACAGAGATGCATACCTTCCGGAGATCAAGACATTCCGCGATCGCATGGAAAAGATGGGATTGAGCATACATGATGAGGGTGAAGAGAAGGGCTACGACGACTGGGGAACGTCGGGCGCGAGTGGTGAAGACGACGAGGACTGTCTTGTGACTTGCTGGTGGTCAGTTTGGGGACGCACTATGCCTGCCAACATTTGAGCCATCAGTCAAGTGTTTTGGACACAGCTTAGATCCCCAGAAGGGTGTCCTTCCGACTTGGGATTCGTCATCGCGATCGTACCGGGCTTTTACAATGACATGTCAAGTTTATGCCCGCGCATACCAGCCACTTAGCGCAGTGCGGCTCGAACTTGTTGCCCGAAGCTCTCAGGTCGAGTGGATTTGTTCAAGAGTCGCGGTGTTGACAAGCGGGAGATGTTGCATAACTCAGGATGCAAGGCAGTGAGAACTTGACAGACCTAGAGTCCATGCAGGACGTGGGGGAGGCAGTTCCTGGATGCGATAGTACAAACGAACATCAATTGGCGGTCAGCTTGAAAGCTCCATTATGCGGTCTGGTCCTTTTGTTTGCCATGTGGTTCATTTTAAACTTCTTTAGTTCACCTCAGTTTGCCGTTTTACCGGCTTCGGATAATCTTCCTGAGCGGCATTATCCTTCCCCACGAATCAGTGGATCTGTTTCCTATCTTAGTAATTCGAACAGCTACGGCGATTCCCAGCGGTTTCGGTCCATCGCTCGGCACGCTGCGCTACCAGACTCTCTGCTTCCAACAAACGGACTGACGCAAACCGGTTATTTCCCGGATAATCAGCACGCAAACGCTTGCGCTAGAGTTGGTCCCTGGTGTACCGCGGGATAGCTCAACACGAGCTACAGCGACCCGCCATTAGCTTCGTCACAATTTCACTGTGGTTACGCGTGAGCATTGCATACTTTTCCATTCTGCCATCAGATTCTCTCTTCTCTTCCTCAACTTTGGGTACATCCTCGAAAACACGAAACAAAGCACAGGTTACACATACATCAAAATGACGACAAAGACAGCTACCCAGAAGGTAGAGCTCCCCGTGCCCCACCAACCCCGCCATTCGCGCTCGCCGCATGTTTACAGAACCACAACACGCATCCCTGACTACAATTGAGCTCACACAAACTTCAGAATCCTTCCTTCGTGCTGCAAGCACCCAACAAAGTTGTCTACGAGGACAGGCCCATCCCCGATCTCCCTTCACCATACGATGTCATTGTCAAGCCAAAATGGACTGGTATTTGCGGGTCAGATGTGCACTACTGGGTTGAGGGACGCATCGGACACTTTGTCGTTGAGTCACCCATGGTCCTCGGTCATGAGTCCGCTGGAATCGTACACAAAGTTGGCGATAAGGTCAAGTCACTGAAAGTTGGCGACCGCGTGGCAATGGAACCGGGTGTGCCTTGCCGTCGCTGCGTACGCTGCAAAGAGGGAAAGTACAACCTTTGCCCAGATATGGCTTTCGCTGCTACACCCCCATACGACGGAACGCTTGCACGGTACTATGCTCTGCCCGAGGACTACTGCTATAAGCTCCCAGAGAACATGAGTCTTGAGGAGGGCGCACTTATCGAGCCTACTGCCGTCGCGGTGCACATCACTCGACAAGCATCAATCAAGCCGGGAGACTCTGTGGTTGTATTCGGTGCCGGTCCCGTTGGTCTGCTATGCTGTGCTGTCGCAAAAGCATATGGCGCAAAGAAGATCGTCACAGTCGACATCAACGAGCAGAGACTAAACTTCGCACTCCAGTACGCTGCGACGGACAAGTTCAGCAGCGCACGAGTCAGCGCGGAGGAGAATGCAAAGAACTTGATCAAGGACTGCGAACTCGGTCCTGGCGCGGACGTCATTATCGATGCGTCGGGTGCGGAGCCGTGTATCCAGACCGCGATCCACGCGCTGAGAATGGGTGGAACTTATGTTCAGGTTCGTATGCATATTTTTCATGTACGATTCAGTGCTAATAAATCATACAGGGCGGCATGGGCAAGCCAGACATCAACTTCCCCATCATGGCCATGTGCACCAAAGAGCTCAACGTCAAGGGCTCTTTCCGCTACGGCGCCGGCGACTACCAAACCGCCGTCGATCTCGTTGCTGGCGGGCGCATCTCGATCAAGGAGCTGATTACCGGCAAGGTCAAGTTCGAAGATGCGGAGAATGCGTTCGCGCAGGTCAAGAAGGGTGAGGGAATCAAGCTGCTTATTGAGGGACCTGAGGAGTGAGTTGCGCTCTATCACATCTTCCTCTCATGATGATTTCGATATAGAGTTTTGGAGTGCTTGACTTGCATGTATTGGCGGGAGGTGTTGCATACTAGTGGACGAAGTCTTTTTTATTATTTTATTATTTTGGACTGTCCACTTTCAGTCAATCAAATTTTCTACGTACTACATTTCCTAGGCTGCCGTACTCTCTCCGAGTCTCTCGAATTCCGATGTCCAAGGCCCTGCCTCGATTCACACTGTACTACAAATCCTCAACTACGACGTAAAGCAAACAGCGGCACCCCATGGCCTGAAGTTATACACAGTACTACCAGGCTTCAGATTTGAACGTAAGCTCGTGTGTATAGCTTCAGGCTGTCAAACAGGCTGCCGCTCCCTTCCCACCGTAATTGAGAACCTGTAGTACATCTCACACAGTATCATCACACCTATTTCCAGACACAACCCAATCCTTCACCCTAACAATAAAGGAAAAATCATAACAATAGCTAACCCACGGCCTCACAGCCCATCCGCCCAAGACACCACCACTCCACCCACGAAATCCAAATCTAAATCCAAATTCCAACCCACGCGCACATCCCACCGCAAGCGCAAAAGTGAGTCGTTGAACTAGCCTACATGTCACCGTCTCAAAAATCCCACAAACTTCTGTCATTAGGCTTGTCAAATGTCAAGGTTCTGTCATGCAGGGAACAGAAATTTACCGGGCCGGGGGGTGGAGCTGAAGCATAAGGCGTATGGGGGTGAGGCATGATACTGAGGCTTGGGAGATTTGGGTCGTGGGTTGGTGTGAAACGGGGGATGCCTCAGTCTAGCGAACGACGGCTCAGTTTGGATATTATGGAAAAAACGGAAAGGGAAAAAAGGGCGATGTTAGTAATTTCCAATGAATGCATGTTTGGCTGAGTCTTTGATTTGATTGTGTTGGTTTATTTGTGTGTTTCTTTGGGGAGTGTTTTTTCCTTCTGGTATGCTCAGCTCTTGAGCGATAAAAATAAAATAAGTACGGAATTCGCTTTCGTGATTCGATGACAGTTCCCCCAAAAAGTTGCTGTTTCGTCCTTTGCCACCTGGGTCTTTCTAATGAAACTCCTTGAACGACCATTTCTCCTTTGCTTCCCTTGGCAATCTTCATTCAAATTGGGCTTGATGTTTGTGACTGGCACGCGCAAGAAATTGTCGGGACGCTTGATACGTAAGATTCGAAATTAACTGGTCGTACATTGGTCGTCTCTGTGTAAAATAGTCGTACATTGGTCGAAGCGAAATACTGGGGCGAAGGGTTCCTTCTCTATACACCGATCTTCCGTGCTGTTGAGCCGCGCTTGGGCAGGGTCCATGGCTCCGGGCAGACGATTTCTCCCTCGCTGTAGGCCCAGAAGTACGCGATCATGCCGACGATGTAGTAAAGACCCGAGTTTGTGCCTTGGTAGAGGAGCAGTGCGCAGAGGGCACAGAGTGGGTAGAAGATTAGGCGGGCCTCAATGGATCGGTGCAGACCGGTGCCGGCGAGGAGCGGTAATGGCCACTCCCCAGGCGAGAGCGACGACGCCGACGATGAGGTTGATGATTTGGAGCACGGGGAAAGGCTTGACGGCAGAGTCGAGGTTCTTGGTAAGGAAGTCCCAGAAGATTTTCGGCCAGAAGAAGGCTTCGAGTGCAGCGGCTAATTGATCTGGAAACTGTCAGAATGCTTCGTGATTTTGTTGTTGTTATGGTGGTGGTTGCGACTTACAAGCGGCGGCTGTGAGGACGACTAGGCGTGCCCAGTGGTTCTTGATTAACTTGCCCATGATGAGGTATTAAAGAAAGGATACGAGCAGTAAACCGAGCCCGCGGTCGATAAAGAATGAAGAGGGTTTAAAGAAGCGAAAATGAAGAAAAGATAGAACGGCCTGCGACTACCAGTAGCCTTGACGACAGACAGCAATGAGTAGTCTTGGAGCAGGGCAGTGGGGTTTTGTTATAGGCGCTGCACCGCCGGGCGCAACAATGGGCGGTTCCACCTCAGGATTGAAAGCGGTAAAGTGGCAGCTGGTCTGCGCACAAACAGGAGCAGTGTTCAAGCGCAAGGTACGCGTGGGTGAAGGCGTGGCTGAGGCGTAGCCGAGTCTCAGGCGTGTTAGGTGTTCAGGCAGCTTTTGCTGTGCCCGTTGATCTTCGATACAGAGGGTGTGTCAGTACCGCTCGCAGGACAGCGGGAAGTGCCCGCAATTGTACAGACAGTTAATGCATGGGGTACGTGCGCTTCTCGACTGGGGGGAGTCTACTGGGGCCAGTGTAGCCGCTGGATCCACACGCAGCACGACGGGTGCTGTGAAGACGATTGGGTGGGCGAACGGCCGATGCGAGGTGGCTTGCCTCGATGCAGCCAGCCGTGTAGAGCAGCGGCCTATCAGCGTCGATTCTGCGCACCTTGGCGACGAGGCATCGCGTAGAAAATAGACCGTCTTGATGAGTCTGCATTCACGTGGCTGATGGCGAACATGGAATTCAATCGTTGAAGGCTTGGGCAATATCGCATACCGCTCTTTCCGCGAATGATCTGGTGACTGTGTCGTGACTAGCCTTGCAGGCACGGGCACTTCACAGAATGGCAAACACAGCATCCGAACAGGACTCCACTGCCCATAGTGGAAGCACTCGAGCTCGACATGAACCCGGAACTGGCTTGCCGCGCTCGATCTTGATCTTGGAGGTCCACATCGAATCACTAACCCCTGGAGCCTACTTCGCCGCAACCTCACGGATGCCTTAGAGCCGGTCTCCTTACCGTGCATCAGGATGCCGGTTCGGTCGGTAGCTGCAAGGAAGATCAGATGGAAGGGGTCCTGGCACCTCAGGCTTGCCCATCAAACAACATCATACGACAAAGTTTACCTCAGGTCCAGTCTATGCCGTCATCGAGGCCTGGTTGGCAGCATGACAGCCGTTGACACAAACAACATCAGGCCACACTCGTTCGGTATCAGTTCCCTGGGAGTGACAAGCTTTTTGGAAACCAAATGTCGGCGGTTTAACGCAATGCGAACATGGCGTATAGGGCAGTTAAGCAGTTTGGAGCAGCTCGTGTGTGACGTCCACGAAGATGACGACCAGAAACAATGGCCTGACATTGTTTTCGGCCTGCAGGAGCCTCACGGAGACTTGGATCTTATGCTGCGAGATCTTGATATTTCCTATTGAGGAAGTGCACGATAGTGTAATCTCCTGGGCAGTGTCATGGCAGCTGCAACACCGACTACCAAGGTCCGACAACGTTGCGCCAGGGCCTGGACTTGACCATCACTCAGCAAGCCAGGGTCTTGATTGCCACCAAGAACTTTCTTCTATCGCCTGCTTGATTCTCTGCAGATGCTGTGCAGAATCACAGTCTAAGGCAAGACTAGCTGTGATCGCATCTGACCACGCGGGCGGCCGCCCGTCCTGTCGCCATTCTCCGCCGGCCTCCATGGCGAAAAGACCCAAAATAGCGCATTCGTCCTGTACACCTGCAGCGCGCACAGCGCTATGCTTGGCTCGGCCTTGTGGGGGTCGCTCAGCGCTTCGCGGCCCGCTTAGATTGGCTGCTGAAATGGCGCCCAGCATACCGGCCTTGTTTTGTGCTACCAACCACAGCATCAAGTGGCTTCGAAAGCATCGAAGTCGCTGCTCGTCCACGCCTCAGCGGTTCCAATGGAAGGCCTCGACAGACTTCTTCCAGGACCGCTAGTCTTGCCAAACTTCTCTGCGTTTGCATTTGTGCCGGGCCATAGTTTAGGAATACCCGATTTCTACACACGCTACACCCCCCAGTTGCTTCGACCTTCGCTGCCAATTGCACCCTAACGTCTTGCACGTTCCGTTCATATCGGACAATATCGCCTCTCTGAATCATTTCCAAAAGATTTCAAGCCTTGTGCTCGTCGTGCATACTCGCTTGTACTGTTATAGCAGACTCGAACGCGCATCGTCTCACTACACCCCGGAGTGTCAGAGCCCCTTCGCGAAGCGAACAACGACGAACAGCCTCAGCAACATTGGCTCGTTTGCCACACAGCGCCGCAACCGCCCATGCAATCAGTGTGAATCTGCAGTCATCAAAGAAAGATTCCAAAGATTGATGCAATCTGCGATCGAAAGGATTGCTGTTCAAAGTTCCCTCAAGAACAAGTGGATTCGCAAGGAGACTACTCGTGGTTCACCACGCCGCATACCCGTGCATTGCGCAGAATACAATTCCTACATCGAGACTCCGCATACATAACATACCTAGATCGAAGAACATGCTTGTGTGCCTTGTGCTTCAGGTTTGAGACGCTCTTCACACACTTGGCGCCCAACGCATTGGCCCAACCCCTCGAGTGCCTTCGACATCTCACCAACGGTCCTGAGGCTCCTTGAGGTTTGGCGCAACCTGGTCTCTGCCTGGAACTTTTCCACTTGTGGATCGCGCGAACTGTCACCCGCCTTATCCCCAGCAACTATACGTCAAATCTTCAGGGCACTGGTTTGAGCCACGCCCGTTCGGAACAGGACGTCCTTGGTTTCAGCACAGGCGTGCCGCCGCACCGAATACCGCACGGCTCTTTCGAGATCCACCTGATCTGCACCTGGAGTCCCACCCACGTTCAAGCCTCGATATTCTAATACCCTGCGTTCCCTTGAAGTCTTGGGCCGTCCTCCACCTCCGCGCTCTCTACCTCTCTCTCCGCCCGCTGGACGCCGACATTCTTTTCTTGCTCTTCGTATCTGGCTGGCCGGGTCGAACTTCGACTGGATCTTATTCCCTCCCCGGTTGAGGTTCGCTTTCGTGTAACATATAACATTTAATTCTTGTCCTAATACCGTTGAACGGCCTTGGTTGGATCTTTTGGTGGTCATACACAACACACAACCGTCACGATGGGAGCAAGTGGTGGCGGCAACAGCGCCATGCTGGCCCGGTTCACTCGGCCGCGGAAACTCATATTCCATTTCTTCTTTTCGGGATGAAT